>NW_025422059.1:0-114576 GCF_011764305.1 Mustela putorius furo | reverse complement strand
CCAATATATTTGATGACTGTGACTATATATAAATGTTTATTTTTCTTCTAGATTTTTTATACGTTATGGAAGCACACAGTAGATACTATTCGTTGTCCCCATGGCTTTCCTTTCTTCAGGGCCTCATTACTTTGAGAATCTCGGCAATTGTAAATAGTCATATAGTTTCATTTTGAATGTTGAATAGTAATGCTGCTTTGCTTAAAGATATAGTCATAATTTTGTCTTTGCTCTATTGTGGACATTGATTAACATTGTCCCACTGTATTCAATTGGCTTAAAATAAAAGCTGCTATGAATATCGCAGATAGGAATACCTACTATGAAGCATATGGGTTTGTTTCTCTTGGTTAAAAGGCGCTAGTAAGTAAAATGGCTACTTGTGTATACGGGTCATACATATTTTGCATTTAAAAAAATTTTGCAAACTATTTTCCAAAGTGGTGGTATCAACCTATCATGGTATATGTACATATATGGCCAATCCACAGTTGATTGAGATTTTTTGTTGGCTTGTTGTTGGCTTGCGGTCATCGAGGCTCCTGACTAATCGACTCAGAGGAATACATATCATTAGGGCCTTTATATTGATTTAACGCCATTGCTATAGTTATATGTAAGCAGTCTAAGCATGTCTTCATTATGATTTTAATTTGTGTATTTCTTTCTTTAATGTCTAAATGTTGAGAAAATGTTGTCATGATGTCATATAATCAGACCTCGCATATAACCTTTGGTGACATGTCTCCTTCAAATAATTTCCTTCACATCTAAAATTGGATACTCTGTTTGGTATATCGTAATGGTTTATATTTTTATTCATGTGACTATCATCAGAGTAAAATGTACATTATCAGATACTCTGTTTGGTTAATCGCCTAGTCCAGGTTTACGGTATGCTCAATGGAGGTGGCTATCATAGCTGTGTCTTTCAATAAATATGTCTAGCTTTGTTTTTTTCCTGGTATAGTCGCAGGTCTCAGCTAGAAGGCATTATCAATGTTACGTGGCCAAAAAAAATCACACATCGTAATATAGGAATATGTATTCTGCGGTTGTTGTGAGCAGTTCTGTAATCTTCATGGGAATCACATTAGAGTTGATAATACTCGGGATAGTTCGTGAGTCAGGAAATAATGCTACTCTTACATAAGTAGCTTACGGGTCAAGTACGCAAGATGGTGATCGGCATGTTGTCTCTAGAATCAGACAATAAATGGGTGACATACGGAGGTAATCGCATTTCTAGATACAATGGAATCAATGGTTAAGAACCCTGTTTGCAAATAGTTTTTGGCCTCGCCTATAGGGCGATCAAGTGGGTTCATCAGGTGCATAAAAGTCATACTCAAAAACTCGCCTAGGAATTCATTCATATTCATTATTCATGCTTTTACTCGCGCGGAATTAGGACTGGATAACTGGGTCTGAGAATGAAATGTGCTTCATGTCAATCTTTTTCATTATCTGATCTAACGCACCTACCACCATTAGGTTAATTAGTAGTGATGTGTGTGTAATCACGTAGGCATATTTTTCTTTACTATTTCATTTACTTTTTAAAGTACCCCCATATGGAGCACGGATCCCTAGGTAAACGACAAAAGAAAATCTAGAGTTCCATAAGCATAGTTCTAAATTATCCACTCATTTTTTAAAATAAAGTGACTAGGCAATTTTTGAAATGCGGATCCTACATTTTTTATACATGTTTAATACATTTATCTATTTATAACGTGTTTAGTTATAATTTATTTATGGTAGTGATGAGATTCGGGATTTTGTTAGGGGTGTCAGGCAAGAGAAGTAGACCAGATCATTTGGTATGAAGTAGGAAACGGCAAGGAATGACGGAAAACAGCCCGGGGAAAAAAAGCCCGTAGTATACTACGGACTCCTTCCGAATGCAGCTAACTGGACGTGATCTCGATGTGCAAGAATAATGACAACGCCTGGAAGAGCTGTGGCGGTCTGTAATCCCAACAACACATCATCTTTTTCATGACCTGAAGGCGCAAAGAGGCAAGTATATACCTTAACCAAAGCGGAGTCATCGCAGGCACCGCCTAGAAAATTTAAAAAAAAAAAATAGTTATTTTTGCAAACCATTTATTTCTTTCTTTCTTTTTTAATATCTGTGCTAATAGTATTCCTAAGGGATAAGCCTGAAGCATAGAGAGACAGGAAGAGGAGCTTTAAGCAAAGGTCATGAGGTGAAAGCAGAAGCAGGTTCTCGCGGCCTCTGATCAGAGAGCCTGATCTGGAAATATTCTCTGCATATCACTACACCCTGGAGATCATAGTACCTGAAAAGAAGTGGTCTGACTTGTTTTATAGAAGGCCACGGCATGACACAGCGCATGAACCCTGCAATCCAGTCTTTTCTATTGTTTTGGAATATATACGATTAGCAACTGATCTTGCTTCAGGCATATAGATGGATCATGACTATATCAACATGTACAGAGCATTGAGGGGGATCTGGTGGAGGAGTGACAACACATATTTAGGCACGGGGGGAAGATATAGAGCGTGCCAAATACTTAGGGAGATAAGCGAACTTGTTATGGTTTTCGTATGTTTTCTTCATAGTAAAAGGGCCACTCAGTGGCATGGATCGACACAATAAAATCAGTCTTTGGGATCCTCATCATTGACTAAGGCCACTGGTATTTTGAAGCAAATCCTCTTGAGACTGATAAACCCAACATTTAGTCCAATCTGCAGGACACCCTAGCGCCCCCTTGCACCAATCTGACTGGAAACAAAAGTAATGCCGCTAGGCTACAAAGCTACCGGAATAGCAGTGGGTACCTATCCAAATGTTCCTGTTCGCAAGGTAGCGCATTAGCCTTTCTGGTGACTAAAAGGACCGCTTCCCGTCATCACGACGGAAAAAAAAAAAATTACCAAATCGGCAGAATCTTTTAATAATACATGTACCATCTATAGGCTTATAGGAGTCAAACATGAAGCGAAACATGAACTGCTAGCACCTACATCATCAGGGCAGAGGTGAGAAGATCCTCAGAGCATGTATGTTCAGCAGCACAGATGAACTTCCCGCAGGGAAACAAAAACAAAACAAACAGACCTGGGCGATGTGGGGTCTACCGAAAACTGCCAACTAGATGACGCCTAGGGAAGTCAATAGGAGCTGTAAGCCGGTCGAACAGAGAGGGCTATAGGCTACCTTAAGTAGGAGGAAGCCACCCGCATAAGGCGACCCCATACACACAGGAGGAATCAGGAGGAAGATGCTCTTTGAACTTGTAGAAGGTGAATTTGTAAATGGTATGGACTAACACTCGATGCTCCTACCAGTAGCCCCAGGGAGGACATATTAGGCGCATTGATTAGCGCAAGTCAGTAAAAAACAGGGAGTATTATAAAGGTTCTGTAAGGGATATATCTTATGACGGAATCTATACATCCAGATTTAATAGGGATACTAGTCATTTGAGGTGCCACCATAAAAACAGCTGGGCTGGGTGTCAGGGCAGGATAGGGCTCGACCTCCTCTTACCATAAGCGGCATGGTGGCATTGACCCCTATAGGTCCTCTAACACTATGCCTTCCATTCCTGATATTGGCACCAGATCACTCATGGTTGAGTACTTTGGGTGTTGGAATCCAGCAATCGCAACAACTTGTATTTGAGGGCCAAGGACAGGTCGCACCATAGCTCCTGAGCAATGGAGGGTCAAGGCCACAGTATGATCGGTGCGCGGTCTTGCCTACGGGCAGGGGGCAGGGGGCTTGAAGGACTAGGCCACCACATGCCAGCCTAACTCCAGCCAGGCCACCCTATGCATTATTGTGTTAACCAAAATGTGGCATCTTATTGTCTTACATCCACAAACTGACTCCTTGCAGTCAGCTCTGAAAACCACCCTCGACCTCCGATGCAGTAGGCCAGATCTAACTCATGATATGGGAGGCGTCCAGAGTGAAGATGTTTGCACAGGGATGGCAATGCGAGGAATAAGCCTCACAGGGCAGTAAAGCAAGTAACGCAGATAGTCAATCTCTGGTCGATAGCCTAGATCTGGTCAAACATGGGCAGGTCTTAAGGAGGGAAGATCGCACTTCAGTCAGACTCACATTCACTGTTGGTATAGTCTTTTTATAATCAGCTGACGCTGGTGATATCCTCTGAGCACCAGCTGATAGTCTGAGATTAAGTCTTCATCATGTTGTTGTAAGGCAAACAGTGAAGTCACTCACAGGCGATCAAGGTGTTGTGCGCCAGGTTTTCTTGGTGTATGATACAGTGCGATTAAGGAGTGGACTCTTTGCCTGAAAGGGAAGAAAGAAAGGGGAGGAAAAGGCGGCTAGCTCCCGCTTAAAATAAATAGAAAGTCGCAGAAAAGGGAAATCTGGCGAAGAGTGAGTTCGGAGAACCCAGGGAGGAACTGCACTCACAAATATCAGAACACACATGCACGCAGAGCAACCTCCACCAACGTGGTGCGCATTAAAATCTCAGTTCCTAGGCGCTATCGGGAGCCGGCGGAGCTGAGGGGTGCTATGTAAGAAAAAGCCAAAGGCACTGACTATCTCAAAGTGCGTCACAGGCCAATGAACCGGAACACCTCCCAAGTGTACCTGGTCGACTCCTGGTTGGAAGGTCAAGGCCACAGTATGATCCAGGTCGTATGCTACCAGCAGCTGATGAAAGGTACCACATGCCAGCCACCCCATCATTAGATGTGTAATAACGCTCTGGTGCACTTATTGGCTTATCCATTCAAAATGACTCCTTGCAGCAGCTTGAAAACCACCCTCCACAGGCACTCCAGGATATGGGAGGCTTCCAGAGTGAAATATTTTTGGTTCACAGGATCACCCCAAAAGACCAGACTTGTCACTCTGGTGGATGTAGATCTGGTCAAACCTGGGCCTTAGGGGACCATCCACTTCACATTGCCGTCCCACTGTTGGCTTGTCTTTTTATGGTAACTGATGTGGTGATATCTCTGGCAAGGCTGAAGTCTGAGATCTTCATCATGTTTTGTCCTTTTCACAGCACTTCCTCCCGTGGCCAGGTCTTGGTGTATGCACTTCTTGGAGGCAAGGTACTCCATGCCTCAGGCTACCTGGTAGGCACAGGAATAGGGTCCTTGGAGGAGAGTTGGCTCTGCTGCATTGTGGCTGATATTGTAACAGTACTCCAGGTCAGGAGCCCTCTGGGCCTGCAGGTACTCCTGTATGTTGTCTTTTGAGGGCATATTCCATGATGGTGTACAAAGGGACCGTCCCGTGTGCAGGACCCAGCAGGTTGATGGTGTCCTTGTGCTGTCAAATCATCTTCATCATCTCCATTTCTGAGATTAGGTTTGACAGGTCTTTCTCTGTTGCATCTGACTTCAACATCTTCACAGACACTTTAGTCCAAATGGTTGGATTTGTCTTGTCCAGCCCAATGGCCTCCTCCAACACCAACCTGCCCAAAGTAGGCCTGTCTTAGGGGTCTGCCTAAACTGCCTACAACCAGCCTGCCCTCAAGGCAGTTATGAACTCTAGATTTATCCTCTCAAAAACATTAAACCACAAGCTAAAAATTCTCTTCACTAGGTCTCTCTGTCGCAGGTCTAATTTCTTATCCTTCATCATTTATCTTTTTTCAATCCTATTCTTAGTTTTTCAGTATAGTTTTATTTTGCTTCCAGGTGTTTCCCCTGGTTTCTGTATGCTGTTTCATAGGGAAGAATTATCCTGTCATAAAAGTATTTCTTTGAGCATTCATTACATCTCTCAGTTTAAATGGGTTCTTTTTTTGGTATTGATGATCATTTAAGTTTTCTCAAAATGGGAAGAATTTTCAAAATGGTGTTTTCCCTCCTCAAGGTTCAGAGTATGTCTTAGCCCTCATCTTTACTCTTTTTGAAATTCACTTTTCAAATTCTTCCTGTCCCTCTCTTTTTTATTTTTTTTAAAAGGTTTTATTATTTATTTGATAGAGAGAGAGTGACAGAGATCACAAGTTTCAGGCAGGCAGAGGCAGGCATTAGGCAGAGAAAGAAGCAGGCTCCCCACTGAGCAAGGAGCCCAATGCGGGGTTCATCTGGGTTACTCCCAGACCCTGATCATGATCCTGAGCTGAAGGCAGTGGCTTAACACCACTGACCCACCCAGGCACTCCTCTCTTTTTTATCTTTTTAAATTAAAATGTTTTATTTTTACTATTTTTTTATTTGAGTATAGTTGATATTCAGTGTTTTACATTGGTTTCAGGTTTTCAATATCTCCATACATTATTCTATGATCACTACAAATATAAAAACCATCTGTCACCATATAACACTACATATATAATATCATTTGACTATATTCTCTACACTGTCCCATATCTCTTTTTTAAAATCTCTGATTTTTATGTTTTCTGTTATTCCAATTTTCGACCATCATTTTACTTGGTTACTTTTAATAAAATATGCCTGATTACACACTCTTTGCTGAAAACCATAGCATTTGATTTATAGTAGTCTTCTTGTTCTTCTTTTTTTTTTTTAAAATTAACATATAATGTATTATTAGCCCCAGGGGTACAGGTCTGTGAATCGCCAGGTTTACACACTTCACAGCACTCACCACAGCACCATACCCTCCCCAATGTTCATAACCCCACCACCCTCTCCCTACCCTTCCAACCCCCCCCCTGCAACTCTCAGTTTGTTTTGTGAGATTAAGAGTCTCTTGTGGTTTTTGTCTCCCTCCCGATCCCATCTTGTTTCATTTACTCGCTTTTCCCTGTCCCCCCCAAACCCCCCACATTGCACCTCCATTTCCCTCATATCAGGGGATATCATATGATAGTGTCTTTCTCTGGTTGACTTATTTTGCTAAGCATAATACCCTCCAGTTCCATCCATGTCAACGCAAATGGCAAGATTTCATTTCTTTTGATGGCTGCATAGTATTCCATCAGATATATATATATATATATATATATATATATATATTTCATTTGTTGATGCATATCTAGGTTCTTTCCATAGTTTGGCTATTGTGGATATTACTGCTATAAACATTTGGTGCACGTGCCCCTTTGGATCATATAGCAGTCTTCTTTACCTCTATCAGAACCCCAGGAAGCTTTAGTTATTTATTTATTTACTCACATAAACAGATGATCCAACACAACGTTTTTTGATGTTCAAATGTATTATAATGTCTTACCGCTTAACACTATGCTTACTGCTCTCTTTCACTGTCTGACTAAATCCTCATCATCACTATGCCATTTAATGAGAAAGAACATTTGAAATCAGAGTTCTCTCCATATAAGGGAATGAAGACTCCACCCTTCTGTTTGTGCAGGTAAAATAAATGTTGATATTGTCTGTCCTGCACATACCCCATCCTGTTCACCAGAATATTCACCATCAAAATATATACAAAATGAAAACCATACCTCACCACTTCTATTACCACCCAGCATGCTAAAAACACCATCATATGTTCCTGAATTATTGACTTGATTGATAACCCCACATCCACACATACTGCACTCCTTTCTCCCTGCAAATTTATTTTGGTACAGCAATTTAACCTAAAAATCAAGTCAGATGATTTTATTCTGCTGTTGAAAGTCTTTTGGTATCTTCCCCTTTCATATTAAATAAAAACTGAAGGAGTTTCAATGTACTAGATGTTCATACATCAAACATTCTTCCTCTCTCCACCACTATCAACTCCTCATTGGCCTCCTTGCTTTTCCTCAAAAGTAACAGACAAGCTGTTCACACAAAGTCTATATACTTACTTGCTCTGCCTAGAGCAATCTTTTCCTTTAATATTTGTATAACACTCTCCTTCACTTCCTGGGTCTTTGTGCAAATAACATCTCATAAATGAGATATAACCACCCAACACAAAATAAAATTAACTTTCATCCCAGCATTCTCCAATGGCTTTTACCTTTCTTGTATTTCTTTGTAACACTTATCACCATCAACCATCAATCATTATTCTATTACTGGTTTATCTTCTTATTTGAGACAGAGAGAGAGATAATTGGGAGGGTGCGCAGAGGAAGAAGAAAACACCCCACTGCCTAGAAAGCCTGCTGGGGAGTTACATCCCAGGACCCTGAGATCATGACCCAAGCCAAAGGCAGTCACTCAATGGACTGAGCCACCGAGGTGCCCCTCTATTATTGGTTTATTTCACTATTATATTTCAAAAGAATGTAAGCTCTTTGTGGTCAGGTATTTTCTATGTTTTATTAATTGAAGTATTCTCAGAAAGGTAGCTGGCAGATTGTAAGGGCTCACTAAACTGTATTTTGTTGTTATTATTGGGCTCCTTTATGGGATTTACCTCTTACACTAGAAGTCTATCCTTCAGATGTAAGCAATAAGAATAGAGCCCTGCTGCCTGTTCAAATGTGTAAAAAGCCTGTATTAAGTGGATATTTTAAAAGCTAAATGAATGGCTTAATAGTTGTATATAGGGGGAAAGGGAACATATTTTCCACAGTTTAGAAGTGGAGTTCTATTATAGAGTTCTTGTACAAGCCTACACTATTGAACGATAATGGGCAGTTGTACATTACAATTATACAAACACTTTGGTAATTTATATCCTTTTTTTGTAATTCATGACTGGATCATTTAATTCCTTAGGAGCATTATAGCATTTCAACTTTTCATGTTCAGTAAGCTTATTGGGGCTGCTACCTTTTTTATTCAAAAGGACAAATAGTCATGATTTAATCTAAATAATGTGTTACTGATTGTGTTGTTTTCTAGGAATGAGTAGCACATGCTAGTTTAAAAGTTTTGTTAAATTCCCAAGTCTGTCACTGATAAAAGCCTTTTGTATATTAGTAACTTAATCAAAATGGAAAAGTTATGTAACACCAATTGTTATACTATCTTTGTTTCCATCCTGCATTGTAATAACACCCACCTTAACTCTATTTAAGACAAATCATTGCCAGATGGATTTCTGGCATTGATTGCATGATATGAAATCTAGTATAACTAAAAGTTTTTGGTTTTAGTAGCATATAAATCAATTTAGAAAAATATATGTATTTGAATATAAGATAAAGTTTTAAATTATTTGGCAATAGTAAACTAAACTCTTTTTTGGTAAATTTTTATTTTCTAAAATTTCATTGAGTTCTTTTGCAATAAGAAACAAGTTACAAAAAATTAAGTTTTATTTACACCAATTCAAAATTATTAGGAATATAATCATAGAGTTTGAAGTATTTAAAATATTGAACCCAAATATTTTATTAGGTACATTCATGAATGCTGAGCATTCACTGTTAAAATATACTAATACTATTGATAGACTGGTAGAAGCCTAAAATCAAATATTTATTAAATATTTATATCCATATCTTTTCATGGCTTGGTAATTCATTTCTCTAGCATTAAATAATATTCCATTGTTTGCATGTACTACACTTTATTTGACCTTTCACCTATGGAAGGATATCTTGGTTGCTTCCAAGCTTTTGTCAGTTATGAATAAAACTACTATAGACATCTTTGTGGGTATAGATTTCATCTTCTTTGGATAAATACCAAGAACTGCTACTGCTGAATCATCTGGCAAGAACATGTTTAGTTTTGTAAGAAACTGCCAAGTTGTTTTCCATTCTTTATTCTCAATAGACATGGAAGAACATTCCTGTTGCTCCACATCCTCACCAACATTTCGTGTTCTGTTGTCAGGGCTCTGGATTCTGGGTATGTACTGGTGTCTCTTTTTTGTTTTAATTTGCATTTTCCTGATGACATATGATGTGAAGCATCTTTTTATATGCTTATTTGCCATCTGTAATATTTTCTTTTGTGAGGTATCTGCTAAGGTCTTTGGCTCATTTTTAATCAGGTTTTCCCCCGATTGTTGAGTTTTAAGGGGTCTTTGTGTATTTTTGATTAACAGTCCTTTGCCAGATGTGTATTTTGCAAATTTTCTCTCATAGTCTGTGCTTTGCCTTTTCATTCTCTTGGCATTGTGTTTCACAGAGTAGACATTTTTTAATTCAGTGCTTGTGCCTTTGTAGCTAAAGTTATTGCCAAAACCAAGGTCATTTAAATTTTCTTCTATATTACCTTCTACATGTTTCATGTTTAGGTTTATAATCCAATCTGAGTTAATTTTTGTGAAGAGTGTATGATATCTGCCTGGATTTATTTTATTTTATTTTATATTTTTACATTTAGCTTCAACATTACTCCAGAACCACTTGTTTAAAAGATTGTATTTTACTCTCTTGTATTGCTTTTGCTTTTCTATTAAATATAAATTATAATTGATAATATATATTCTGTTGCTTTAATCTAGTCTTTCTGTGGTATTACAATATCTTGCTTACAATTATCATTATGGTAAACTCTTTTTTAAGATTTTATTTATTTATTTGACAGAGAGAGAGATCACAAATAGGCAGAGAGACAGAGAGAGAGAGAGATGAGGAGAAGCAGGTTCCCTGCTGAGCAGAGAGTCCAATGCGGGACTCGATCCCAGGCCCCTGGGATCATGACTTGAGCCGAATGCAGAGGCTTAACTCACTGAGCCACCCAGGCGCCCCATCATTATAGGAAACTTTGAAGTCAGTCCTCAGTCTTTTTTCTCCTTCAACACTATGTTGACTATTGTGAGTCTTTGCCTCTCCATATAAACTTTAAAATGTTTGTTAATATTAAAAAAAAAGAACTTGCTGGAATGCATTAATTGTATAGATAAACTTGGAAACCAGTGACCTCTTGTGCTTAGCAGGAGATAGACCATGGACATCAGTTGTCACAGTGGTGCCTCTGACAGAACCTATTGCAAATCCCTAGCCAAAATGAGACCTCAAGGATCTGAGAGAATGTCTAAGAAGTACTTGATACATCCCTTGGGAATGGTTTATTGAAGTGTCCACCTGTCTGAAAGCTGGGGAATCTAGATAAGGGAGGGAAAATTAGTTATGATAGAGCATATCAATAAACATCAATAAGTTTTGTAAAACTAATTGTCATGGCTCATATACAATATGACCAACAGAGGGAACATCAGAAGGAAAGCATCAGTTATGTTTATTGTGAAATTTTTTATTCAAAATAAAGCAATTTGAGGGGAAGACACAATGAGAAAATTACCACTTTTTAATTGGTTAAACTTCTTACAAAATGGAATACGTTTTATATTCTAAGTAGTATATTGAAAAGTAAAACATTGGGGCGCCTGGGTGGCTCAGTGGGTTGGGCTGCTGCCTTCAGCTCCGGTCATGATCTCAGGGTCCTGGGATTGAGCCCCACATTGGGCTCTCTGCTCCGCAGTGAGCCTTCTTCCCTCTATCTCTCTCTCTCTCTGCCTGCCTCTCTTCCTACTTGTGATCTCTGTCTGTCAAATAAATAAATAAAATCTTAAAAAAAAAGAAAAGTAAAACATTAAAAAATAAAATTTTAATTAACAAAATATGTAATGTAAAAAAAGGTTTAAAATAGCAGAACCATTTTTCTTATAACTGGAAAATACATTGTATATATATCTATCAAAAATAACTTGTCATGGGGGCGCCTGGTTGGCTCAGTGGGTTAAAGCCTCTGCTTTCGGCTCAGGTCATGATCCCAGGATCCTTGGATCGAGTCCCACATCGGGCTCTCAGCTCAGCAGGGAGCCTGCTTCCTCCTCTCTCTCCCTGCCTGACTCTGCCTACTTGTGATCTCTGTCAAATAAATAAATAAAATCTTTTATAAAAAAATTTTTAAAAATAACTTGTCATGTCTGGAATCAGGAGCATATGGAAAAAAATAATATCTGAGGACAATACTTCTGCCATGTTTTGTGCCTTGTTAATATTTTTAAGCAGTCAGGCAACTTTTAGCTTTATTGAAATACCTGCTAAGATACCAGCAGTGCATTTTGGAGACCTATGACTATAAAAATGAATTGCAAATATTCAAAATGTTTACTATGGTGTCACTACTTAGGGCCACCACCAAGTATGTTTCAGAAGTAAGCATAACTGTTACTCTTCCATAAGGCAAAAGGGCATATTTTCAGGAGTTCCATCTGCTGTACCAGGAGGTGAATCAAGTAGTGATTTTTGTCTATAAAATAATTCACTTTTCAATCTAACATTCCTCATTCCACATTATAATAATAAAAACTAGGAGGAGACTAAAACAAACAACTACAACTACAACAACCAGCTTCTCCTTCAGTGGAAAAGTAAATATAACCTTATGAGTTGCCTGAAATTTATTTTTAAATATTTTTAAGATAAACGTTTTTGTTAGGAAACCATATATTTTATATTACTAAGAAATAACAGGCAAAGTTTTATTAACTTCTAAAAAGTCTAGTTACTTCTATTTATCTATTAACTCATCTCTTTAAGAAGTAGAACATGATCACACCTATTGTATCTACCCAAGTTTGTATGCTTTGGTTATTTTATGTTTGCTATTTCCTTGCTTAATTTTTACAATATTTGATACATAATAGTACCTTTAAGTCCATCTATGGTTTCACAGAATTTGTTTGAACTTCATAAAAATGTACCATACTTTTTGCAATGTCCTTGTTTTATTCTCTATTAGCTTTCCAAGATTTATTCACTTTAGAGTGTGTAGCTATCATTTATTTTTATTCCTCCATAATGCTATGTTTACAAATTTGTATTTATCTGTACTTTTAAAAATATCTTATTTATATACCATTTCTCATCTCACGTAACACTCATGTTACTTCTACACTTATCAGATATTATGTAACTGAAAACCACAACTCAGCAACAATAGAACACCATTTTTCAAAATTAAATGGCTTACCAGAATTCTTTAATTCTATCCTTTATTTGTATTAGATGACCATTGATTCTGGTATTTGGCATTGTTCATATGGAGAAAAGCTTATAAGTGGATATTCCATAAATAGAAGGATTTATTATGATTGATTAATTATTTTCATTTAGAATGCATAGAATATGGTTGATTTAATATTTCTTTCTTACTCTCTGCCTGGGACATAATGCTATCTATGTAATAGCCACTAAAATATTAAGTTAATTACCTAGACTTTAAACTACATATTAATAGGAATAACATACAGAACTCTTCTCAGATTGGGACACCTGGGTGGCTCAGTCAGTTAAACGCCTGAGCCTTTAGCTCAGGTCATGATCTTAGGGTCCTGGGACTCAGTTCTGCAACAGATTCCCTGCTTAGCCGGGAGTTTGCTTCTCCCTCACCCTGCTGCTCCCCCTGCTTGTGCTCTCTCTCACTCTCTCTCTTACAAATAAATAAAATTAAAAAAATAAATTCTTCTCAGATAGCTAATATAGAATATCGTCTTTGTATTCATCAAAGGGAAAGTGCCATAGAATAATGAAATTCAGACTACTTCAAATTCATTTTTAACCAGTAAGAAAGTACTGGAAACAAGCCAAAAATGTCTTCAATGAATTAAAGAAATAGATTGATTTTCAATATCTTAATGTTTCTAAAATAAATTGCAAGATTTTTATACTTGATATCAGTGTAAATATTCATTATACAAGGATATTCTAAAAATAAACCCGAGAAAACTACTTGACATATATGATGACAAAAACGAGTTTGACAAAAGTCAGTTTGGGTAAAACTTACAACACCTACCACCTGAAACTCTTGTTCTATAATTTAATTATTTTAATTTACAAAAATACAAAAATAATATATCAGAGTAAGTATATTGATAGCTTTGAAGGTGTGCTCTGGTTATGCACTGTTTACTATTTAAAGGGGAATCAAATATGTGATGCTTATGGTGTGACTATATTAAAATTCAACAAGATCAGAAGCATACGAGGAATAGAATAAAGACAAAAGAGGACCCTTACTTATCCTAAAGATAGACAATGGTGTATATGTGTTAGTTGGGGAGAGAATCCAGTCAGTAGATGGAGGATGTGGTAGTGGAAAAAAAAAGACACAACGTTTTGGTTGAAAGTTTAGCACTATATTTAACAAAGTGAAATTGTGTGTTAATAGCCTTGAATAAAATCCAAAAAATATTTTCAATTCAATGAAGATTATTTAGGAAAACCTTGAAAAATACAACTTGATAAGGATTCCAATCAAAGATTCATAAGCAATACCAGTTTCAGAATTTTTAGTATATTTTCCCTAAAAAGCCATTTGATTTAAATTAAAAAGAATTCTATTTACCTGCCACTTAAATAAGAGGAAATTATTTGGTTTTGTAATAAGTCAATAAAATAAATTAACATATCTTTAGAAAACAGATATGCACACTAATTTAAAAAGAATAGTGCTTAATCTGTTCAGCAAACATTTGTAAAATTCCTTGCCATCAGCTAGCTCTGGAGTTCTGCTAGGTGAGTAAGGCCATGTATGTTACTGCTCAGAGTACTGACGCAAAGCAATTGTCCCCTTCACATCCATTTTTTGCTGTTGATATGTCATGCTATGTTGTTTAGAGATCCATAGATGGCCCTACATGAAGGCCTTTTTTTGTGTGTGTATATGGGTGACTGTGATTTAACTTTCAAATAAGATGGCTCCTGATTTACAATGATTCAACTTATATGTGGCAATGATATGAAAGTGAAAGTGATTCAGTAGAAACTGTACTTTGAATTTTGAATTTGGGTCTTTATAAAAAGGGCCAGTGACATGTGGTATGGTGCCATCTTGTGATGCTGGGCAGCGGCAGTGAGCCACAGCTCCCAGTCAGCTAGAAGATTACAGGGGTGAACACCTGATATTCTTACAAGCATTCTATATATAACCATTCTTCTTTTTTTTAGTGTAATATTTAATAAATTGCATGTGATATTTGATGCTTTGTTATAAACTAGGCTTTGCTTAGGATGATTTTGCCCAAATGCAGGCAAATGTAAGTGTTCTGAGTATGTTTAAATAAGCTTAAGGTAAGCTATGATATTTGATAGTTTAGGGGTATTAAATGCATTTTCAATTTTTTATGTGTTTCTCTGTACATAGCCCCCTTGTAAGCTGAGGAACATCTCTATATGTATATGTAGCCTTGGTATGGCTTACATATTATTGGCATGAAACATCTAGAACAGTACGTGTGCCATATAATTGTCTACAACATCAAACAAGTTTCTTGAAAACTTGTGCCAAAGGGGTTATGTCTTTAAGGATTCTTATTTCAGAAGGGTTCTCTCAAACGTAAGATTTTTCAGAAGTTAAGTGAAAATCTGTCCAAACTAAACATTTTTCCATTTTCCCTAGTGAGCAAAGATAGCTAAAATCTATCTGCCATTTTCAACACTGTACTCAACGATTGTAATTCTAATTTAAGTACAGATTATTTATATCAAAACCACATGTTGGCCTAATCTTATACAATATTCATAAATCTCACTCAGAGCCTTGGACACTTTTATTTGTTGAGTCTATATGGTACTGTTGTACCATATAGACCTCATAGCTTAATGTATGTCTATACTTTTGAAAATACATGCATCATAGTTCCATTGTAAAATGTCTGGGTTATAAATTGTGCTATGCTATCAAAATGGTAATAAGAACATACAAATGACCTGATGTAATGAACTGGACCAGATTGCCAGATATCACATTTCATACCAGAAAGATTCAGTGGTAAGTTTTAAAATGACCAGCTATACTTCGACTAAATTATAACTCATTTAACTTCTTTCTTTGTGTACAGTATTATACATTAGTCAGTATTATAGTAAATAAGTACTTTGGACAGATGTAAATATGCTGTAATAAAAAATGTTTTTCTTCTTTCTTTTAGTCCTTTTTACTTGTAAGACTAGCCACAAATACCATGCCTCCCCCAAAATAATTTGCAATCCAAATTTATCTCTAAATGAATTTATTGCACAGAAAAAATATATATATATATACACTTACAGTAGACATGTTCAAAAATAGTTACTCAAAGAAGGGCCCTAAATGTAAGCAGTATAGTTCTTTTGTTTTGTTTTGTTTTTTTCTTTAAAAAAAAAAAAGAGGTTATGTGAAATATTGGAATTTTTTTTCCAGGCCTAGTATTTCAAGACAGTTAACTGCACTTACGGTGTCAACAGCCTCTTGTTGGCAGTATGATTTTATTGGCTCCATGGAATAACAGCAAGAATTTACTATTGCTTCTTTCTTTTATGACACACACAGAAAAAAAAAATTGACACATTTGCTCATGACCAACCAGTATCATTTTAACCTATCAAAATTGATGGGAGGCCTTCACTGCCAAAGTCACTGCTGGGTTTTCACAATTCATTGCAGACAATCTGCTACTCCTATTATGATAAAGGAGAGAAGAGTCATAATCAGGGAAGAAAGCTAGATTAATACTTGTAATTATCATTGAATTATTTAGCCTGCTATAGGATTATTATTATTAGTGTCATTTGATAATTTTCTCTCATTTTATTAAACACAACTGTGAGTAATTACCCTACCTAATATTTCTCTGTATTGGCTGACTAGCTAGCAAACATTCATGAAAATATACATTAGACACACATATAAAATTCTGCATTATGATGCTGTTGAATCAGAACACACCACTACCTGATCCTGCAGCTCTTTGAGGATTTGCAAATCAATTAATTATATGTTTATTGGATTCTTCCCATACAATTAGAAAATTTATAATTGAGTCCATGAACATTATTAGTTTTACCATTTTAAACCAGCAATCACACTTTGATTTTTACAACAAAAGCAGAAATATAAACACACACATTTGGATCAGTTTTCTGTTAGTCTGTCTGGACTTCAAAATCCTATTCCTCAAGATAATGCACACCAAATTTCTGGATTAAACAAGAAATTAGATGGCACCTGAACACAGGGTTTAATATTCTCAAAAGGACTATGCAACTTATTTCTTGCATTATGACATTGTTTTACAAAGATCCACAATTTTATAATGTAAGTATTTTTAATAATCAATAAAGTCAACTACTCCTGATTAAAAATCAAAAATAAAAATTTCTACTTTTTGCTTTTGCCCCCTCCATTTAGAACTTATTTATAGCCTGATAATTCAAAGTTCCCTATGTTTATGAAAATCTGGACAGAAATAGCTCTAAGATCCCATTCAGAACTTGACATTAATCTAAGTCTTTTGGCTCCATTTATCCTGAGAGCAAAGAGTAGGACAAAGGATTTGAGTACTGTTAGTTTATCTGGGGGATTATCCAAGGTAGAAAAGAATGGGAAAGTGATACAGTGAAGAAGCAACTTTGTCAAAGAGGTATATTGTTGATATAATTGTTGTGGATAGAAAATGAAGGCTTGCTTTTACTGAAAGGTCCTGAGAAACTTCTTTAAGTTGTCCTCATGAAGACCTGAAAACTGACAATTTTACCTATGGTTCTTATTTCCACTTCACTGAGAGCTGTCCTCAGAGGAAATTAATTCTCCTACACTTTTGGGTTGTGTTGGAGACATTCTAAAATGAGAGAGAGAACATGAGATGCTATCAGTGTTAAGTAACTGCAATTTCCCATGGAACTATCGACCACAGGTTTGGCTAGAATCAGGTGTTGGGCCTTGATATCAGAGGGAGTTGAGGCAGTATCATTTTAGGTTAATCATTATATCTGAAATTTCCAAAAACTTCAACTGATGAAACTTTGATTATAAATCTATAAATATAACAATAAATCTACAGTATTCAAATTATTTTCATAGAAATACACAAACAAAGCATCAATTGATTAATATTTAAATGTTACAAAATACTGAACTGAAAGAATTCGGTCATATAACAACGTGTAAGAAGTAGAACTTAGGTTTAGGTTAGAACTCAGGATGCATTTGAGACTCAGTTAAGAAATTGAATGGAGGGACGCCTGGGTGGCTCAGTGGGTTAAGCCACTGTCTTTGGCTCAGGTCATGATGCCAGGGTCCTGGGACCGAGCCCCAAATCAGGCTCTCTGCTCAGCAGGGAGCCTGCTTCCTCCTCTCTCTCTGCCTGCCTCTCTGCCTGCTTGTCATCTCTCTCTGTCAAATAAATAAATAAAATCTTAAAAAAAAAGAAATTGAATGGATGTCTGACTATCTTATAGGTTTGCTAAAAATCAGTGACTTTGTGTTCACGTGTGGCTATGCAGGAACTTTTAACTTTCTCTAAGAAGTTATTAGATTTGGTTATATAATGGCAGTAAAGGATGGGGAAAAGCAAAGTACAAACCCCATAAAGACAAAGACACTGAGTATGAGAAAAGAGTAATAGATAAGAAGAATCAATGCATTTGAGGAAAATGGGAATTGAAATACACAATGATTGTTGATTTTTTTAGATGGAGAAAATGAAACTAGCTTGCAAGAAGGAAATAACAGAAGACATGTTGTGATGTGATACAGAATCCTGGAAAAGGCAGTAACGTGGAATAAAGGAGTAGGGAGAGCATATCAGGTAATTTGGATAGGAAGGAGTTAGGAGATAATTGCTTGATAAATTTTATATGGCCCACTTAAATGCACAGATTTCTCTTCTTTAATTTATATGGAGAACAGGGTGTTTTTTCTCTTCCCTTTCAGAGCGCCAGAGGTGTACTCTTTCAGACTGAAAACCTGAAAAGCTCAGGACGCAGTTGCTTAAGCACAGTTGAGAGTACATATTTCAATTAAGATTTACATTTTGCTGTAGGTAGTAGACTGTCAAAAGTGGTTTAACCATATTTTTTCATTTAACAAGTAGACTACAGAAAGTGTTTTCTGGTGTTGGTTCAGAATCTTAAGAAAGTCAAGTGAAGTATCTTAGAGGTTTTCATGGCTTTTTATTCACAGTTGCAAAAATTGCTGTTGGAGTTCTCACTATTAAGCCCACATTTCTGGCAGAAAGATAGAGGTAAAAGAGAATGATATCTTGTACGACTGATACTTTGTCATATGGTTACAATGTAACTAGAAAAGAGACAATAAAATATTTGATGTTGTTTTAAGTTTCCTTGTTGTCAATCCCTCAGTGCTTTCTGATATGAAAGGAAAAAGTAGATGGATATTGACCTGGCAACTATCAATACCTGTCAGTCTCTCTTGGATAACCAATATCTCTATAATCTCTTCTTCCCAGTAAAAAATAAATAAAATATATTCATAACCCACACTGTGCCATCTCAAGTTACTGCACCAAGATAAAATTACAATGATTTTCAGTTGTTCCAAATGGACAGAATACCCTTCCTTATGATATCATGTCTTATAAGATAGATAATTGGCTTGCTCCCAATATACCCAGATGTGACTATGGAAGAGACAGGAAAAAAATAATAATATTTATTTATTCCTTGGGTTGACCCTGTTTACACAGATGCATTACTATTAGAAAAGGTTGGTTTGGGACATTGGAATGAATTTACTTAATGGGTCTGTATGTAATTGGGTTGGAGGAAATTTTTAATTTCTACAAAAATTTTAGAATTCTATCTTATGCTCTTTTGTTAATTTTCACATGTTAAGAAAGCCAACGTTTTTGTCTAGCAGACAAGATCTGAAATCCTAACAAAACTCAATTTTTTCTTTTTTTTTTTTAAGTTTGAGAGCCTCATGTTGTCTCATGCTGCTTTAAATACAACTCAAAAAAAAAAAAAAAAGGAGCTAAATGGGGCAGTAAGACCAGACTTTTTATTTTATTTTATTTATCTTATTTTTAATTAAAAAATTAAAGATTGGATTTATTTATTTGAGAGAGAGAGCATGCGTGGGGCAGGGGGACGTAGCTGCATAGAGACTGAGAAGTATACTCCCTAATGAGCAGGAAGCCCGATATGGGGCTCAATTCCAGGATCCTGACTGAGATCATGACCAGAGACAAAGGCAGGTACATGTGCAAAATCCCTTTTTTTTCTGGGAAACAATACTTTACAAGAGATGTTTGAAAAAGTACTGGGGAATTAACTTTAATCGGAGATACAAAAATTTAATTGACTTTTGTAAAGCTACAGGGATCCAAATGATGGGAATCCCAGCCCGTTTAGGTTGTGGACCACAGAGTATTCTTCTCTGTAATATTTTGTTTTCTTTATGTCTACTAACTCCAGTCCAAGTTCACTGATCTCTTTTCAGATAGTGCAAAACATGGCAAAGAATACCAAACAAGTGCCCAATATTCTACATTTATTACATCATTTCTAACATATAGAAGTGTGTTATCAAGGCTGGTTCTGTGAACGAACCTAGTTATGCTAAAGTGTGTTTTGTTCTCCAAGAAATTAAATGCATGTTTATCACACAATTATAAAATACTTGTGTCAAGAATTTTTATTCAAAATTTAATAAGAGAAGCAGATATGAAAACTAGTTCACATGGTTATTTGGGATATAAGCAGAGTTGTGCAGCAGAAGTGCTCTGGGCCCATAATTTGGGTTACAGAATTTATGTTTTCTAATGAAAAGTCACTAACTTGCATTATTGTTAACAAGAATCTTGTGCATTACCATCAGTTTTCTACATTATAACCTCTTGCTCTACAGTTTGTAAATAACTTTGTCAATAGCAAGCTAATAAACGGGGTGACTCCAATGGATTGAGATAATCTCCAGAGTTTCTGCTACATAATGCCCAGGACTCCATTGAAAGCACACCTAGGAATTTATTTTGCCCAAAAATTTGATCATTTTTTTCACTGTCCTTATCTATTTTCCAAACCTAGTCCTTTTGCTTCACCTTTCAGTCTACGGACAACCGTGTATCTGACTGACTTGTTAATTCTGGGAATGTTTTGCAGATTAATTTGCTTGCCCGAGGTGGTTCCTCTAATTGATGTCTAAGAACCCTAATTAGTTAAGAAAACTTTTTTTTAACATTTTCATTGCTATTTATTATTATTCTTCTTATTATTGCTAATATCTCTATTATAAATAATTCACAAGGGCATCTTTCTGACAAAAGACAAAGAGCTGGCTACTAGTAGAAAAAGTACATTTGACTCTGTCAGTGAAAGTGGTAAAGGGACTTGAGAAAATAAGGCAAAGCACTGGAATTTTGTGTTAAAACTTTAAATATTATAGACACATTTACTTAATTTCTAATACTGTTGTTGCTTATAATTAAATAAGATGTTTTCCATGAACCACGCATTACAGCAAATATATTGTTTATACAGATTAAATTTTCATCAAAAGGGATGCCTGGGTGGCTCAGTTGGTTAAGCAGCTGCCTTTGGCTCAGGTCATGATCCCAGTGTCCTGGGATCGAGTCCCGCATCGGGCTCCTTGCTCAGCCGGGAGCCTGCTTCTCCCTCTGCCTCTGCCTGCCATTCTGTCTGCCTGTGCTTGCTCTCTCGCCCACACTCTCTGATAAAGAAATAAAATCTTAAAATAAATAAATAAATTTTCATCAAAAAATTGTAAGTGTATTTTATTGTAGGATCACGATAAGCATTTTGCAGATGAGGAAAGTGAAATTTAGAAAAGTATGTCTCTTCAAATCCCTCATACAATATCTGGCCTAGATAGAAGGATATACTATCACAATTGAGGAACATAATTGAGATTACTTAAAATGATAAACTTTACTGTATAGGGTTTTTTAAAAGTTTGCCACAGATTCAGATTCTTTTAAAATATATATCTATTTTGTGTAAAGAGAATGCACTGAGAAGTAAAAAGAAAGTGATATATCAGTGCTACCAACTAATGGCTATAATATCATCACCTTATTTATGAACAATGAAACAGTGCACAATATATAAATAAATTTAAATACATTCCTATTTATTTTATATATTTATAAATTTAAATAAATTCCTATTTATTTATTATTAAAGAAATTCCTCTAACAAACAGTATGTTTTGAAGGTTGCTAGCAGGAAAGTGTTGTACTACATGGAATTAATCAGAAAATGTGATCTAAAATTCTGCTCTCAAGGGTGCCTGGGTGGCTCAGTGGGGTAAAATTCTGCTTTCAAGAAGCTATAACAGTAAGTACTGAGCATTAGCTATTATATGCTAAGGATGAATAACTGAAATCTACATTTGAAACTAACGGTACACTATATGTTAACTAATTGAATCTTAAAAAGTTAATTTAAAAAAACACTATTTTATAAAACAATATTCCCAACAGGCTCTTTTGCTTTAAAATACTCACTTTGTAATGAAAGTCATTACTTTTGTCTGGCCAATTCTTACATCACTGTTTATCCCTTCCCTGCTTTATCCCTTCCCAGTATCAATAAAGGCTCACTTGGGTTACCTAGAAGCCATAAGAAAGCTTGTAATAGATCTGGCTGGTTTTCAACAGCAATTTGACCACCATGGGCACAGGGAAGTCTATTGATAAAGGCTTTATTGCAATAAGTTGCAAATACATGGATGATTTTGAATTCTCTTTCTTGAGGTCTTGTTTCATGATAATAAATTTAGGGTGGCTTATTGGAATGGATGTTATTAACATATCTTCATAGTTACAAGTACATGGAATTGTAAAATAGATGAATGAATGTGGCATTACTGACAACTATCCTCATTTTGAAATCAAATTACAGTGTACTAAGATGAGGAAGCAAAGCAGATTTGGGATTATGAGTGAAATAATTTAAAAAAGTCTTAGGGGTATGATCAGACTATTGGGCAATTCAGTAGAAAAAATGTCAACTGATTGAGATTCTGTGTTCCCTGATTTCAGAGAGAAGTTAAGATAAATAAGTAACACGAGGAGACTAGGAAGCCAAACATAAGTGATAATTTTGTGCCAGGGTGTGTATACATCTGTTTATCTTCTTGCTTTACCACTAAGGCTGCTCCTAGAGGAGAGTTTAAATATGTGTTGGAGCTAATCTCTGTGGATTACACAAGAAACCACATCCTACAGCTCTCCCTGAAACACCCCTTATGATTTCAATGTAATTTGGTTTTTGCATTTTTAGAAATAACAAAATACTTTGCAAACTCATCTACTTTATTACCACCACAAGTGAGTCAGCTGACTCCACATTTTAACACAGTGACAGTCACAGAGGAATGGAGGAATGAGTAGAGTTATCACATATCAATATATGTGCTTTTAAGAAGTATGACAGGGTAGCAGCTATTTCCAGGAACCAAAACATGGGTCAGCAGCTGTGCAGGAAAAGGGATGGAATAAATGACTCATTTCAGAGGAGTTCTATAACATATTAGTTCTATAATGTATCTTCAGCACCCAATTACCAACTTTGATCTAAAGATAAGTATTTACAGTATGATTTGACTGGTAGGGTCTGAATCATTTTTACTATTGTTTTGACTATTACTTGAAACCTATAGTAGTACTTGGGATATGTGTTGTGTATTCTGTGAACATGTGCTATTTTTAGAATAGATAATTTCTGTCTCGAACCCTTGTTAATTTGTTTGTTTTTGTTTATTTGATAGTGGTTTCAGTAAATGGATATATCTGAAAAATTGCAAAGCCACTATTAAAATAAGTTATTATTATATATAGCATGGAATTGCACATTCCTCCTTTGAATCTGACAGAGCTTCACCATATCCTTAACAATTTGGGAAAAACATGCTATTATTTTTCTTTATAAAATTTCTCCTGTTAGGCTGTGATGGTTGTCATCAGCAGTAACTCCTCTGAAGGCTTTGTCAAAAGAGTTGAAAAAAATGGAAAGGTGTGAATGAAGCTGTTTGCTGAATATAAAGAAAAGAGCATTGAAGTACAATTCACACTCTTACTTCTCCTTCTATGCTTTCAGATGTTTGACATTTGAAGATTTTGCTTCTAGAAGAGATGCCCTATATAATTCTTACTTTAAGGAGCAAGTTGCTTTTATAATTTTTTTATTATTCTACCATTCAAGTACTTCCATTTAAATTAAATTCAATACCATTTAAAAAAATCAAAAGTGCAGCCAGTATTCAATTCCTGGGCTAAATAATTTTAGAAAGCTTTGTGTTATTGAACCTACAGGGTTTTTCTGTAGTTTTAACTCTTTCTTTCGGTGATTTGTCCCATTAGTCACGTAAGTGACTGCAATATAACAGACATTAAGGATAAAGAAGGACTGAATAGAACAATCCTTGGCCTCATGAAGTTGAGAATCTAGCAAGGGAGTCAAACAATTCAATCATTCAGAGACAATTTATTGAGTGCCTGGCCTAAGATGAACACAACAAAACCCCAGCCCAGAGGAATCATTTTAATGGGAGAGATAGATAATAGGTAAGCCAACTTTAAAAAAAATAATCGTACTGGTTATTCTTAAATAGTGATGCATATTTGAACTAAATAAGCACATTTTAAAAAGAGCAGTGATTGAGAAGAGGTTTTTTAACTGAAAAGAGGTTTTTTAACTTCCTTAAAAAGTCTGTTTTGAACAGATTTCTGAATAATATCAGCTAGGGAGCTGCGTAAAAATCCCAGGAATGGGTGATTTTTCCAGTCAAAAAACTGTAAAGGCTCCAAAGTCACAATAGAGCTATAAGTTTCTTTAATAAAGTAACTTCTGACACAGAATGAGAAGAAATAACTAACCCAGGTTTGAAAGAAAAGGGACAGACTTTCTATGGAATTCATATTTAATTAAAGCTCTAAAGGACAAAAATACAATAGAGCAAAATTCTGGTCATGCTGATATACCTAATGAAACTTCATAAACAGGGTGTGGGTAGCAAAGAGTGTGTGGGAATGTTGGTAAGAACAGTGGGGAAGAGTCATCCCTGAACATGTTCTTAAATGAAGCAATTCTTGTGTTGTTTTAAAGGGTAAATTGGAGTTTGCCTAAGTGATTAGAGAAGGATGCCTCAGCTTATGGAAGTTCAAAGCAATAAAGATGTGATAAACTACTGCAGATATTTTCATGTATATTTGTTGTTGCTTCTAGTAATGGTGATCTAAAAACTCCTACTTAAGACAACTAAAAATCCAGACAAAATAGCTTTTAAAATTAGAAATATCAGAATGATTATAAAAATTAAGTGTGGGATTACTGGGCCAAAATACGAAATACAATGAGAGCCTAGAGATATATGCCCTGAAGCCATTTTAGTTATGAGAGCATTTGAAACTGCTAAAACACACTGAGCTGTGTTGTTAATAGACTCCTGATACTAGAGAAACAAAATTCAAAATCCAGCAGCAATGAAATTTGAGGACTTTGGTAAAACCCAAATTTAAGTTGAGATCCCCAAAGCACAAGGAGAAGCAGAAATAAGACTATAGCCTACCTTGCCTTCTGTGTAAACTGAGAAAGTCAATCACTGAATTTGGAGTATGATTGTCTTGTAGAGTCTCAGATATAAGAGAAAATCTGCCAAGGAGGACCATACCATTATTATAGCTCTTAATTATCCCTTCTCAATAAGAGTTTCAAATATAATGTCTTGAACGTAGGAAAATGGAACAAAGCACACAAAGAAAAACCATTAACAAGATTTGATAGACAAAATGGGTTTAAGTATGATGTTAAAATGATCAATAAAGATTGTAAAATGGCTTGATTACTCTGCTCAAAGAAATGGGAGGGGAAGCAAATTGAACAAAAAACTGAAACTAAAAATGATATTGAGAAAGGTTTTATAAATGAACCAAATGGATACTCTAGAACTTTAAAGATATGACAGCTAATTTAAGATACCACAGGGGTGCTTGTGTGGCTCACTTAATTAAACCTCCAATTCTTTCTCCTTTTTTTTAACACCTTAATTTTATTTTATTTCTTTCATTTTGGCTCAGGTCATGATTTCAGGGTTGTGAAATAGAGCCCAGAGTTGGGCTCTGTGCTGAGCCTGGAGCCTGCTTAAGATTCTTTTCCCTTCTTTTTCTATCCCTCCTGGCACTCTCACTTGCTCGCTCTCTCTTGCTTGCAAATAAATAGATAGATAGATAGATAGATAGATAACAGACAAAGCAAAATAAAAGCAGATTATGAAAATAAATATAAAGATTTTGAAATGAAAACAAGTTCAAAATAAAATAGAGAAGACCTGCACCGCTAAAAGTTCATTCAGAATATCTACTATTAAAGAAGTCAGTATGACACAATGTTAAGATATCAAAAGATTTGAGCATGTACTTTACAGAAAGGGTAATCCAAATGGCCACTCATATATCAAAACTGTTTATCTTTCTTATGAATCTGGAATTAAATTAAATTAAATTAAAAATGAATTAAAACCTAAAATGAGATACTATTACACACTTACCATATTGGGCAACAGTAAAATTGTCTTGCAAGAATGTGAAAGAATGAAAGTGCCCATAATAAAAACATTTGCGGTAAGTTGGACAATATTTAGAAAACTTAAAAATAAAAATAAAAATTTGGTCCATTCCTAGAAATACAACATGGAACTAAATGAATATTTTCACCAGGATATGCAAACCGCTGATTATAGCTATTTCATTCATAACGGCAGATCAGTAGTGGTCTATTTGCACAATGTTACATTAAATAAGAGAGAATATTAACAAACTGGGAGGAGGGGCTTGGTTGTTATCATAAACAGATCTTCTATGGTGCTGATTATGTTCTATTTCTCAAAATCTTTATGTTAAAAAAGTTTTCAAATTTATATCTAGATAGATAGATGATAGATAGACAGAAATCCCTGAAGCTGCAATGCTAGGCTAAGACCAGGCTTTCAAGGGCTTTTCTATACTCTACTAAATACTTGAAACCATTCATTATATCATAGCTCAGTGTTCAAATCTCCATTTGTTTCCTCAGTTTCCTAATATTTATCTTAAGGTGACCTGATCCAGACTTTTGATCACCTTTGTCTAAATATTTCTATTTTAACAAAGTCCTTTTGAACACTCAGAGACTAAAACTTAGAAAAATACTCTGATTGTTATCTCCCTAGAGTGGAAAATATATAGTTACCCATTAACTAATGATATCCATGTCTACATTAGATCCATGACATTTTTAATTCTTGGGAGCTTTTGGTTAAATGAATTTTTTAAGCTTCCTTTAAAGGAAGCTTTAAGCCATCACCACATGAATAAAATTAAAGAACTAAATGAAAACAGGCCAAGTATTTATGGAGTAATAGAATGTGCAGTGGAAAGAGTACAATTCTGAAATCATAAAGCCTAAATTAGTGTGATGCATCTTTACTAGCCATGTAATCATAAACCAGTTATCTAAATGTGTTAGCCTCAGTTTTTTCACCCATGAAATGGTGATGATAATACTTATTATGCAGAGTTGTTGTGTGGATGTGATGAAGCATGGAGCATGAGAGTCTCATATTCCATGCTAAAATGATAGCTATTTTTATACTTATAATAATTCTAATAATAGTAATTAAATTGTTCAAAATGGTAATATTCATTTATATTGAGGCATTGTATTGACTATTCAAAGACACATTTACCAAAATAAATTTCATTTTACTTTACCCCCTCTGAGGATATGTATTCCCTAATTCAATATGAATCTCATTATGAATAATAATTATCATAATAAATATGCTGATTTTTCTTCTATTTATTTTTAGGGAGGTATCCTTTACTGTTGAACATGAAGAAACTTAAGCAAGTCTGTCTTATTCAAAATTTGCATGCTGCTTTCTTATGAAACTAGATTATAGAGTTGTATGAAATAAATTCATGCAGTTAAGACATTTATGTTTGGAAACCTGGGTGGTCAGTTTAGTATTTCAAAAGAAGATTTTAAATTTAAACCTTAAAACTGAGCTCTTTCAGCCTTATTTATAGACCATCCTTCATGCTTCATAAGTACTCCTTCTTTGTAAACTAAGTAATAGTTTTTGTCACAGTGTATATAACGAAAATGGATTTTATATTCTATTATTTCAGAGTTAGTTGCAGTTTCTACTTCCTTACTTCCTTTTTTGAAAAATAGATTAATTCTACAAAAAGTTTTTTCAGCTTTATTGAAAAAAAATCGACATATTATAATTTGTAAATTTAAGAAATTATTTCTTATAACATTGCAAACTTTTAACATTGTGTAAATTTTGTACAATTTGATAAATTGGTATAAATCTTTATTGCAATATAATCTACATAAAAATGTTAATACATCTACTATTTCGTATAGTTGCCACTGTTTTTTATGCATGTATCATAAGGAATTTTAAGATCTACTCTCTTAGCAACTTTTATGTATATAGTATAGTAGAGATAAACTTCAGAGGTCTTGTGGGTTTGGTTCCAGACTGCCTCAATAAAGTGATTATCTCAATAAACTAAGTCAAATTATTTTTATTTTTTGGTTTCCCAGTGCATATAAAAAATTATGTTTCCCAGTGCATATAAAAAATAAACACTATACTGTACTGTTCAAAAGCATTATGTTTTTAAAGAAAAACAATGTATATACCTTAAGTAAACTAGTTCTGAGTTTTCAGTGGGTGATAATTACTGATCACAGATCACCATAACAAGTACAATAATAACGAAAAAACTTGAAATATTGCAAGAATTACCAACATGTGACAGAGAGACACAAAATGAACAAATGTTGTTAGAAAAATGGTGGCAGCAGACCTCTCTTATACAAGATTGCTATAAACTTTCAACTTGTAAGAATGTGATATATGCAAAGTTTAATAAAGGGAAGCACAATAAAAAAAAGTATGTATATTTTCTTAACTATGATCATCATGCTGTACATTAGATCCCCAGAAATTTTTCACATTATACTTGCAAGTTTGCCCCCTTTGACCACCTTACTCCACCCCAGGTTCACTCCTTGTCAACTCAATTCTAAGTTTCCATTAGTTTGCCTTTTCCTCAGATTCTGTATGTAAGGGATATCATAATACATAAATTAAAAAATATATATAAAATCTTTGAAATATTTCACTTAGTATAATACCTTCAAGATCCATCCATGCTGTTGTAAATGGCAGTATTTCTTAATTTTTCATGGTTAAGTAGTATTCCATAGTATATATTTACCATACTTCTTTTATTCATTCATCCATTAATGAATACTGAAGTTATTTCCATCTCTTGCTTAGAGTTAATAATTTTATAATAAACATGAGTGCAGATATGTCTTTGAACAGTGACTTCGTTTCCTTTAGATATATACCTAGAAGTGGGATTACTGAATCATATGGTAATTTTACTTTTAATAATATGAATAATCTCCATACTGTTTCCATACAAATTTATATCCCTATCACAGTGCATAAGTTTCCCATTTTCCCCAATATTTACCAAAATTTGTTAGTTTCAATTATTTGGTAGTATATATTCTAATAGGAAGTAATAACTTGCTGTGTTTTTCAGAGGTAAACAACAACAACAACATAATGACTTTGCCCTGAGTTTTTTACGTTGAGCACTTTTTAATGCTCCTGTTGGTCATTTATATAACTTTTTTGGAAAAAAAATTCTATTGAGATCCTTTTGCTATTTTTTAAATTATATATTTTTTTCTATTTGTATCTGTTGGTTATTTACCTCTTTTCAGATATAAGATTTGTAAGTATTTTCTTACATTCTGTGGATTGTGTTTTCATTCTCTCTCTCTCTTTTTTTTTTTTGGCAATGCAGAAACTTTAGTTTGATGTAATACCATTTATTTATTTTTGCTTTTTTTGCTTGTGTTTTAGGTCTGGTATCCAAAAAACTATTGGCAAGACCAATGTCAAGGAGAATTTTTCCTATGTTTTCCTTTAGGAAATTTAGTTTCATGCATCACCTTTAAGTCTTTAATCTATTTCAAGTTAAGACTTATGAGTGATATAAGGTTCCAGTTTCATACTGTTTATGTGACTATTCAGCTTTAAATATCATTTATTGAACAGACTATCTTTACCCATTACATATGTTGGCCCCTGTCAAATATTAGGTGACTGTATGAAAGGATTTATTTCTGGACTCTCAATTCTGTTCTACTTGTTTATTGGTCTATTTTTATGCCAGTATACTTTATTGTTTTGAGCATGAGGGCTTTGTAGTATAGTTTCAAATCAAGAAGTGTAATTTTTCTTCTTCATTCTTTCTCAGAACTGCTTTGATTATTTGTTGGCTTTTATGGTCTCATATAAATTTTAGGATTCTTTAATTACTTCTGTAAAAAAATAATATTGGATTTTTTTAAGGTTTTTAATTAATTTATTTGAGAGTGAGAGATGACAAGCAGGCAGAGAGGCAGGCAGAGAGAGAAGAGGAAGCAGGCTTCCTGCTGAGCAGAGAGCCTGATGCGGGGCTCGATCCCAGGACTCTGGGATCATGACCTGAGCCGAAGGCAGCGGCTTAACCCACTGAGCCACCCAGGAGCCCCTACCATTGGATTTTTGATACGAATTTGATTTACAGATGGTTTTCGGTAGTATGGACATTTTAACAATGTTAATTATTACCATTCATAAATATGAGCTATCTTTCCATTTGTGTCTTCTTCAATTTCTTTATCAATGTCATAGTTTATGGAGTACAGATCTTTCATCTTCTTAGTTAAATCTATTCCGAAGTATTTTATTATTTTTGATGCTATAGTGAATTATATTGTTTTCATTATTTTTTCAGATAGTTCATCATTAAAGTGTTAAAATGCTCCTGTCTTGTGCTTACTTTGGCAGCACATATACTAAAATTGGAATGATGCAGAGAAGATTAGCGTGATCACTGAACAACGATGTCATGAAAAACTGAGAAGCATTCCATATTAAAAAAAAAAATGAAACTAAACAAAATTCTTGTCTTTAATATATTGATCTTGTATTTGGCAGCTTTACTAAATTTGTTTATTCAAAATTTTGTGAAGTTTTTAGGATTTTTTAACATGTAAGTTCATGTAATCCAAAAAAAGAATTTTACTTCTTCCTTTTTTTTTGTTTTTTTTTTTGGAGTCTCTTATTTCTTTGTGTTCCTTGTTTCTCTGGCTAGGACATCCAGTACTATGTCAAATGAGAGTAGTGAAAGTGGACACACTTGTCTTTTTTTGATGTTTAAGGGGAAAACTTTCAAACGTTTTTGATTGAATATGAGATTAGCTCTGGGTTTGCAATATGTGTTTTTCTTTAATGAATTTTTTAAATTATTTTTGTAAATTTTTTATAAACATATAATGTGTTTTTATCCCTAGGGGTACAGGTCTGTGAATCACCAGGTTTACACATTTCACAGCACTCACCATCACTCACCATAGCACCTGCCCTCCCCAATGTCCATACCCCCACTGTCCTCTCCCAACACACCTCCCCCCAGCAACCCTCAGTCTGTTTTGTGAGATTCAGTCTTTTATGGTTTGTCTCCCTCCCAATCCCATTTTCTTTTACTTATCTTTTCGTACGCCCAAAACCGCCTATGTTGCATCTCCACTTCATCATATCAGGGAGATCATATGATAGTAGTCTTTCTCAGATTGATTTATTTCGCCAAGCAAAATACCCTATACTTCCATCCACGTCATCACAATTGGCAGGATTTCGTTTCCTTTGATGGCTGCATAGTATTCCATTGTACATATATACCACATCTTATTTATTGATTCATCTGTTGAAGGACATTTAGGTTCTTTCCATAGTTTAACTATTGTGACATTGCTGCTATAAACATTTGGGTGCATGTGCCCCTTCAGAATGCCACGTTTGTATCTGTAGTGTATATACCAGGTACTACAAGCACTGGGTCATAGGGTAGTTCTATTTTCAGCTTTTTGAGGCACCTCCACGCTGTTTTCCAGAGTGGTTGCAGCAGCTTGCATTCCCACGTACAGTGTAGGAGGGTTGCCAGCATCTGTCATTGACTGACTTGTTCCTTTTAGCCATTCTGAAAGGTGTGAGGTGGTATCTCATTCTGGTTTTGCTTTGTATTTCCCTGATGCTGAGTGATGTGGAGCATTTTTTCATGTGTCTGTTGGCCATTTGGATGTATTCTTTGCAGAAATGTCTGTTCATGTCCTCTGCCCATTTCTTCATTGGATTATTTGGACTTAGGGTGTTGAGTTTGATAAGCTCATTATAGATTTTGGATACTGGCCATTTATCTGGTATGTCATTTGCAAATATCTTCTCCCAGATAACTTCTGACAGTCATCTTTTGGCTTTGTTAACTGTTTCCTTTGCTGTGCAAAAGCTTTTTGATCTGATGAAATCCCAAGAGTTCATTCTTGCCCTTGTTTCCCTTGCCTTTGGCGATGTTCCTAGGAAGAAGTTGCTGCTGCTGAGGTCAAAGAGGTTGCTACCTGTTCTCTCCTCAAGGATTTTGGTGGATTCCTTTCTCACATTATGCTTCTTCATCCATTTCCAGTCTATTTTCATGTATGGTGTAAGGAAATGGTCCAATTTCATTTATCTGCATGTGGCTGTTCTATTTTCCTGACCCCAAGGCCAGCGGCTCCTTCTCTACTCCCGGGGCCGAGTGCTGTGCCTTCCCCACACTTGCTCCTGGGGAGCACGGTGACAGACCTGTGCAACCACTCTTCTCTTTCAGGCAGAGGGGATGCAGGGCAAAGAGTATTTCGCTCCATGCGGGTATCTTCCACCGTGGCACCTGGTGGCAAGCCCGTCTGCCCTTGGGACAGGTGGCCAAGGAGTTGCTGTCCCCTTCGGACCAGAGGCACAGGACAGGCCTGCCTTCTGCCCAGACTCCTTCCTCAGAGTGGAGTACACGTCCCTGCCCTAGTCGTCCCCTCATAACTCCTTAGCAGCCAGGCTTCCATCACTCCGCACAGGGAGCAGGAGACACTTGTCTTGCCACAGGCCTGCTGTTCATGCCATGGCAGGCGATCCTGCTTCCCGAGCATTTTCCAACCCCAAGGCCAATGGCTCCTTCTCTTCCCTGGGGGCGGGGTGCTCTGCTTCCCCACACTTGCTCCTGGGGAGTGCGGTGACAGACGTGTGTGACCATGCTTCTCTCTCAGGCAGAGGGGATGCTAGGGCAAAGAGTATTTCGCTCCATTCGGGTATCTTCCACAGTGCTGCAGAGACTAGCTCAGGCAAGCAGCAGCAGCATCCCCAAACCCAACTCTGATTTCCCAACGAATGCTGTGCTTTCCCAGGGGAGATGCCCAGGCTAAGAGGTTTTCGCTGTATGCGGGTTTCTCCCACCGTGAGACTGGGCTCAGGCAAGCAGCAGCAGCCCGCAGAACATTTCTCAAGAATGCTGTGCTTTCGCAGAAGCTTTGGCTTGGAGCGAACAGCACTTCGCCGCTGCTTCCTCAGCAAGGCTTCAGTCGCTTCAGGGAAGAAGAGCTGCGGGAGAGCTGGTGCCTCTTGGGCCTTGCTTTCCCGGGCTCCCTGTTCGAGTCCTGGGTTCACTGTGCCAGGCTGAACTAAACAGACATAGCCACAACCGTGCAGTAGCGTGCGTAGCCTAGGATGGCACTCTATGCACACTACCCTCTCCCGGTGTAGGCATCGCTTGGCCTTTTACTCTGGCGCTCAGGCGGAATCACGAACTAGGCCAGTGCTTTCCCCACAGGAAAGGAGAGGTGACAGGATCCCTGCACACCGCCCCTGCACTGAATAGGGAGCTCTGGGGGACTGTCCCCACTCCTTCCCCTTAAACCCCGTGTCTCCTCAGCAGCAGCAAATTCCTCCTAGGAACATCGCCAAAGGCAAGGGAAGCAAGGGCAGGAATGAACTCTTGGGATTTCATCAGATCTCAAAGCTTTTGCACAGCAAAGGAAACAGTTAACAAAGCCAAAAGATGACTGTCAGAAGTTATCTGGGAGAAGATATTTGCAAATGACATACCAGATAAAGGGCCAGTATCCAAAATCTATAATGAGCTTATCAAACTCAACACCCTAAGTCCAAATAATCCAATGAAGAAATGGGCAGAGGACATGAACAGACATTTCTGCAAAGAATACATCCAAATGGCCAACAGACACATGAAAAAATGCTCCACATCACTCAGCATCAGGGAAATACAAAGCAAAACCAGAATGAGATACCACCTCACACCTTTCAGAATGGCTAAAAGGAACAAGTCAGTCAATGACAGATGCTGGCGAGGATGTGGAGAAAGGGCAACACTCCTACACTGTACGTGGGAATGCAAGCTGGTGCAACCACTCTGGCGTGGAGGTGCCTGAAAAAGCTGAAAATAGAACTACCCTATGACCCAGTGCTTGTAGTACTGGGTATATACCCTATGGATACAAACGTGGCATTCTGAAGGGGCACATGCACCCAAATGTTTATAGCAGCAATGTCCACAATAGTTAAACTATGGAAAGATCCTAAATGTCCTTCAACAGATGAATCAATAAATAAGATGTGGTATATATGTACAATGGAATACTATTCAGCCATCAAAAGAAACGAAATCCTGCCATTTGTGATGACGTGGTTGGAACTAGAGGGTATTATGCTTGGCGAAATAAATCTATCTGAGAAAGACAACTATCATATGATCTCCCTGATATGATGAAGTGGAGATGCAACATAGGCGGTTTCGGGCGTACGAAAAGAAAAATAAAAGAAGATGGGATTGGGAGGGAGACAAACCATAAAAGACTGAGTCTCACAAAACAGACTGAGGGTTGCTGGGGGGAGGTGTGTTGGGAGAGGACAGTGGGGGTATGGACATTGGGGAGGGCAGGTGCTATGGTGAGTGATGGTGAGTGCTGTGAAATGTGTAAACCTGGTGATTCACAGACCTGTACCCCTAGGGATAACGACACATTATATGTTTATAAAAAGTTTAAAAGAATAATTTTAAAAATCCATTAAAGAAAAAACATTATGTGCTGCCAATGTAAGCACAAGATAGGAGCATTTTAACACTCTAATCATGAACTATCTGAAAAAATAATGAAAACAATATAATTCACAATAGCATCAGAAATAATAAAATACTTCGGAATAGATTTAACTAAGAAGATGAAAGATCTGTACTCCATAAACTATGACATTGATAAAGAAATTGAAGAAGACACAAATGGAAAGATAGCTCATATTTATGAATGGTAATAATTAACATTGTTAAAATGTCCATACTACCGAAAACCATCTGTAAATCAAATTTGTATCAAAAATCCAATGGTAGGGGCTCCTGGGTGGCTCAGTGGGTTAAGCCGCTGCCTTCGGCTCAGGTCATGATCCCAGAGTCCTGGGATCGAGCCCCGCATCAGGCTCTCTGCTCAGCAGGAAGCCTGCTTCCTCTTCTCTCTCTGCCTGCCTCTCTGCCTGCTTGTCATCTCTCACTCTCAAATAAATTAATTAAAAACCTTAAAAAAATCCAATATTATTTTTTTACAGAAGTAATTAAAGAATCCTAAAATTTATATGAGACCATAAAAGACAACAAATAATCAAAGCAGTTCTGAGAAAGAATGAAGAAGAGAAATTACACTTCTTGATTTGAAACTATACCACATAGCCAAAAAAAAAAAAGAGAGAGAGAATGAAAACACAATCCACAGAATGTAAGAAAATACTTACAAATCTTATATCTGAAAAGAGGTTAATAACCAACAGATACAAATAGAAAAAAATATATAATTAAAAAAATAGCAAAAGATCTCAATAGACTTTTTTTTTTCAAAAAAGTTATATAAATGACCAACAGGAGCATTAAAAAGTGCTCAACGTAAAAAACTCAGGGCAGGGGCTCCTGGGTGGCTCAGTGGGTTAAGCCGCTGCATTCAGCTCAGGTCATGATCCCAGGGTCCTGGGATCCAGCCCTACATCGGGCTCTCTGCTCAGCAGGGAGCCTGCTTCCTCCTCTCTCTCTGCCTGCCTCTCTGCCTGCTTGTGATCTCTGTCAAATAAATAAATAAAACCTTAAAAACAAAAACTCAGGGCAAAGTCATTATGTTGTTGTTGTTGTTGTTTACCTCTGAAAAACACAGCAAGATATTACTACCTATTAGAATATATACTACCAAAAAATTGAAAGTAACAAATTTTGGTAAATATTGGGGAAAATGGGGAACTTATGCACTGTGATAGGGATATAAATTTGTATGGAAAAGAGTATGGAGATTATTCATATTATTAAAAGTAAAATTTCCATATGATTCAGTAATCCCACTTCTAGGTATATATCTAAAGGAAACGAAGTCACTGTTCAAAGACATATCTGCACTCTTATGTTTATTATAAAATTATTAACTCTAAGCAAGAGATGGAAATAACTTCAGTATCCATTAATGGATGAATGAATAAAAGAAGTATGGTAAATATATACTATGGAATACTACTTAACCATGAAAAATTAAGAAATACTGCCATTTACAACAGCATGGATGGAAATTGAAGGTATTATACTAAGTGAAATATTTCAAAGATTTTATATGTTTTTTAATTTATGTATTATGATATCCCTTACATATAGAATCTGAGGAAAAGGCAAACTAATGGAAACTTAGAATTGAGTTGACAAGGGGTGAACCTGGGGTGGAGTAAGGTGGTCAAAGGGTGCTAACTTGCAACTATAATGTGAAAAATTTCTGGGGATCTAATGTACAGCATGATGATCATAGTTAAGAAAATATACATACTTTTTATTGTGCTTCCCTTTATTAAACTTTGCATATATCACATTCTTACAAGTTGAAAGTTTATAGCTATCTTGTATAAGAGAGGTCTGCTGCCACCATTTTTCTAACATTTGTTCATTTTGTGTCTCTCTGTCACATGTTGGTAATTCTTGCAATATTTCAAGTTTTTTCATTATTATTGTATTTGTTATGGTGATCTGTGATCAGTAATTATCACCCACTGAAAACTCAGAACTAGTTTACTTAAGGTATATACATTGTTTTTCTTTAAAAACATAATGCTTTTGAACAGTACAGTATAGTGTTTATTTTTTATATGCACTGGGAAACATAATTTTTTATATGCACTGGGAAACCAAAAAAATAATAATTTGACTTAGTTTATTGAGATAATCACTTTATTGAGGCAGTCTGGAACCAAACCCACAAGACCTCTGAAGTTTATCTCTTCTATACTATATACATAAAAGTTGCTAAGAGAGTAGATCTTAAAATTCCTTATGATACATGCATAAAAAACAGTGGCAACTATAGGAGATAGTAGATGTATTAACATTTTTATGTAGATTATATTGCTTTAAAGATGTATATCAATTTATCAAATTGTACAAAATTTACACAATGTTAAAATTTTGCAATGTTATAAGAAATCATTTCTTAAATTTACAAATTATAATATGTCGATTTTTTTTTCAATGAAGCTGGAAAAAACTTTTTGTAGAATTAATCTATTTTTCAAAAAAGGAAGTAAGGAAGTAGAAACTGCAACTAACTCTGAAATAATAGAATATAAAATCCATTTTCGTTATATACACTGTGACTAAAACTATTACTTAGTTTACAAAGAAGGAGTACTTATGAAGCATGAAGGATGGTCTATAAATAAGGCTGAAAGAGCTCAGTTTTAAGGTTTAAATTTAAAATCTTCTTTTGAAATACTAAACTGACCACCCAGGTTTCCAAACATAAATGTCTTAACTGCATGAATTTATTTCATACAACTCTATAATCTAGTTTCATAAGAAAGCAGCATGCAAATTTTGAATAAGACAGACTTGCTTAAGTTTCTTCATGTTCAACAGTAAAGGATACCTCCCTAAAAATAAATAGAAGAAAAATCAGCATATTTATTATGATAATTATTATTCATATGAGATTCATATTGAATTAGGGAATACATATCCTCAGAGGGGGTAAAGTAAATGAAATTTATTTTGGTAAATGTGTCTATGAATAGTCAATACAATGCCTCAATACAAATGAATATTACCATTTTAAACAATTTAATTACTATTATTAGAATTATTATAAGTATAAAAATAGCTATCGTTTTAGCATGGAATATGAGACTCTCTTGCTCCATGCTTCATCACATCCACACAACAACTCTGCATAATAAGTATTATCATCACCATTTCATGGGTGAAAAAACTGAGGCTAACACATTTAGATAACTGGTTTATGATTACATGGCTAGTAAAGATGCATCACACTAATTTAGGCTTTATGATTTCAGAATTGTACTCTTTCCACTGCACATTCTATTACTCCATAAATATTTGGCTTGTTTTCATTTAGTTCTTTAATTTTATTCATGTGGTGATGGCTTAAAGCTTCCTTTAAAGGAAGCTTAAAAAATTCATTTAACCAAAAGCTCCCAAGAATTAAAAATGTCATGGATCTAGTGTAGACATGGATATCATTAGTTAATGGGTAACTATATATTTTCCACTCTAGTGAGATAACAATCAGAGTATTTTTCTAAGTTTTAGTCTCTGAGTGTTCAAAAGGACTTTGTTAAAATAGAAATATTTAGACAAAGGTGATCAAAAGTCTGGATCAGGTCACCTTAAGATAAATATTAGGAAACTGAGGAAACAAATGGAGATTTGAACACTGAGCTATGATATAATGAATGGTTTCAAGTATTTAGTAGAGTATAGAAAAGCCCTTGAAAGCCTGGTCTTAGCCTAGCATTGCAGCTTCAGGGATTTCTGTCTATCTATCATCTATCTATCTAGATATAAATTTGAAAACTTTTTTAACTTAAAGATTTTGAGAAATAGAACATAATCAGCACCATAGAAGATCTGTTTATGATAACAACCAAGCCCCTCCTCCCAGTTTGTTAATATTCTCTCTTATTTAATGTAACGTTGTGCAAATAGACTACAGATCTGCTGTTATGAATGAAATAGCTATAATCAGCTGTTTGCATATCCTGGTGAAAATATTCATTTAGTTCCATGTTGTATTTCTAGGAATGGACCAAATTTTTATTTTTTATTTTAAGTTTTCTAAATATTGTCCAACATACCTCAAATGTTTTTATTATGGGCACTTTCATTCTTTCACATTCTTGCAAGACAATTTTACTGTTGCCCAATATGGTAAGTATGTAATAGTATGTCATTTTAGGTTTTAATTTATTTTATTTTATTTAATTTAATTCCAGATTCATAAGAAAGATAAACAGTTTTGATATATGAGTGGCCATTTGGATTACCCTTTCTGTAAAGTACATGCTCAAATCTTTTGATATCTTAACATTGTGTCATATTGACTTCTTTAATAGTAGATATTCTGAATGAACTTTTAGCTGTGTAGGTCTTCTCTATTTTGTTTTGAACTTGTTTTCATTTCAAAATCTTTATATTTATTTTCATAATCTGCTTTTATTTTGCTTTGTCTATTATCTATCTATCTATCTATCTATCTATCTATTTATTTGCAAGCAAGAGAGAGCGAGCAAGTGAGAGTGCCAGGAGGGATAGAAAAAGAAGGGAAAAGAATCTTAAGCAGGCTCCAGGCTCAGCACAGAGCCCAACTCTGGGCTCTATTTCACAACCCTGAAATCATGACCTGAGCCAAAATGAAAGAAATAAAATAAAATTAAGGTGTTAAAAAAAAAGGAGAAAGAATTGGAGGTTTAATTAAGTGAGCCACACAAGCACCCCTGTGGTATCTTAAATTAGCTGTCATATCTTTAAAGTTCTAGAGTATCCATTTGGTTCATTTATAAAACCTTTCTCAATATCATTTTTAGTTTCAGTTTTTTGTTCAATTTGCTTCCCCTCCCATTTCTTTGAGCAGAGTAATCAAGCCATTTTACAAGCTTTATTAATCATTTTAACATCATACTTAATCCTATTTTGTCTATCAAATCTTGTTAATGGTTTTTCTTTGTGTGCTTTGTTCCATTTTGCTACGTTCAAGACATTATATTTGAAACTCTTATTGAGTAGGGATAATTAAGAGCTATAATAATGGTATGGTCCTCCTTGGCAGATTTTCTCTTATATCTGAGACTCTACAAGACAATCATACTCCAAATTCAGTGATTGACTTTCTCAGTTTACACAGAAGGCAAGGTAGGCTATAGTCTTATTTCTGCTTCTCCTTGTGCTTTGGGGATCTCAACTTAAATTTGGGTTGTACCAAAGTCCTCAAATTTGATTGCTCCTGGATTTTGAATTTTGTTTCTCTAGTATCAAGAGTCTATTAACAACACAGCTCAGTGTGTTTTAGCAGTTTCGAATGCTCTCATAGCTAAAATGGCTTCAGGACATATATCTCTAGGCTCTCATTGTATTTCGTATTTTGGCCCAGTAATCCCTCACTTATTTTTAAAATCATTCTGATATTTTTAACTTTAAAAGCTATTTTGTCTGGATTTTTAGTTGTCTTAAGTAGGAGTTTTTAGATCACCATTACTAGAAGCAACAACAAACATACATGAAAATATCTGCAGTAGTTTATCACGTCTTTATGGCTTTGAACTTCCATAAGCTGAGGCATCCTTCTCTAATCACTTAGGCAGACTCCAATTTACCCTTTAAAACAACACAAGAATTGCTTCATTTAAGAACATGTTCAGGGATGACTCTTCCCCACTGTTCTTACCAACATTCCCACACACTCTTTGCTACCCACACCCTGTTTATGAAGTTTCATTAGGTATATCAGCATGACCAGAATTTTGCTCTATTGTATTTTTGTCCTTTAGAGCTTTAATTAAATATGAATTCCATAGAAAGTCTGTCCCTTTTCTTTCAAACCTGGGTTAGTTATTTCTTCTCATTCTTTGTCAGAAGTTACTTTATTAGAGAAACTTACAGCTGTATTGTGACTTTGGAGCCTTTACAGTTTTTTGACTGGAAAAATCACCCATCCCTGAGATTTTTACTCAGCTTCCTAGCTGATATTATTCAGAAATCTGTTCAAAACAGACTTTTTCAGGGAGGCCCTTTCGGACCACTCAGTTAAAAAACCTCTTCTCAATCACTGCTCTTTTTAAAATGTGCTTATTTAGTTCAAATATGCATCACTATTAAAGAAAAACCAGTACAATTTTTTTTAAAGTTGGCTTACCTATTATCTATCTCTCCCATTAAAATGATTCCTCTGGGCTGGGGTTTTGTTGTGTTCATCTTAGGCCAGGCACTCAATAAATTGTCTCTGAATGATTGAATTGTTTGACTCCCTTGCTAGATTCTCAACTTCATGAGGCCAAGGATTGTTCTATTCAGTCCTTCTTTATCCTTAATGTCTGTTATATTGCAGTCACTTACGTGACTAATGGGACAAATCACCGAAAGAAAGAGTTAAAACTACAGAAAAACCCTGTAGGTTCAATAACACAAAGCTTTCTAAAATTATTTAGCCCAGGAATTGAATACTGGCTGCACTTTTGATTTTTTTAAATGGTATTGAATTTAATTTAAATGGAAGTACTTGAATGGTAGAATAATAAAAAAATTATAAAAGCAACTTGCTCCTTAAAGTAAGAATTATATAGGGCATCTCTTCTAGAAGCAAAATCTTCAAATGTCAAACATCTGAAAGCATAGAAGGAGAAGTAAGAGTGTGAATTGTACTTCAATGCTCTTTTCTTTATATTCAGCAAACAGCTTCATTCACACCTTTCCATTTTTTTCAACTCTTTTGACAAAGCCTTCAGAGGAGTTACTGCTGATGACAACCACCACAGCCTAACAGGAGAAATTTTATAAAGAAAAATAATAGCATGTTTTTCCCAAATTGTTAAGGATATGGTGAAGCTCTGTCAGATTCAAAGGAGGAATGTGCAATTCCATGCTATATATAATAATAACTTATTTTAATAGTGGCTTTGCAATTTTTCAGATATATCCATTTACTGAAACCACTATCAAATAAACAAAAACAAGCAAATTAACAAGGGTTCGAGACAGAAATTATCTAATCTAAAAATAGCACATGTTCACAGAATACACAACACATAACCCAAGTACTACTATAGGTTTCAAGTAATAGTCAAAACAATAGTAAAAATGATTCAGACCCTACCAGTCAAATCATAAATGGGACCTTAACTGTAAATCCTTATTTTAGATCAAAGCGGGTAATTGGGTACTGAAGATACATTATAGAACTAATATGTTATAGAACTCCTCTGAAATGAGTCATTTATTCCATCCCATTTCCTGCAGAGCTGCTGACCCATGTTTTGGTTCCTGGAAATAGCTGCTACCCTGTCATACTTCTTAAAAGCACATATATTGATAACTCTACTCATTCCTCCATTCCTCTGTGACTGTCACTGTGTTAAAATGTGGAGTCAGCTGACTCACTTGTGGTGGTAATAAAGTAGATGTGTTTGCAAAGTATTTTGTTATTTCTAAAAATGCAAAAACCAAATTACATTGAAATCATAAGGGGTGTTTCAGGGAGAGCTGTAGGATGTGGTTTCTTGTGTAATCCACAGAGATTAGCTCCAACACATATTTAAACTCTCCTCTAGGAGCAGCCTTAGTGGTAAAGCAAGAAGATAAACAGATGTATACACACCCTGGCACAAAATTATCACTTATGTTTGGCTTCCTAGTCTCCTCGTGTTACTTATTTATCTTAACTTCTCTCTGAAATCAGGGAACACAGAATCTCAATCAGTTGACATTTTTCTACTGAATTGCCCAATAGTCTGATCATACCCCTAAGACTTTTTAAAATTATTTCACTCATAATCCCAAATCTGCTTTGCTTCCTCATCTTAGTACACTTTAATTTGATTTCAAAATGAGGACAGTTGTCAGTAATGCCACATTCATTCATCTATTTTACAATTCCATTAACTTATAACTATGAAGGTATGTTAATAACATCCATTCCAATAAGCCACCCTAAATTTATTATCATGAAACAAGACCTCAAGAAAGAGAATTCAAAATCATCCATGTATTTGCAACTTATTGCAATAAAGCCTTTATCAATAGACTTCCCTGTGCACATGGTGGTCAAATTGCTGTTGAAAACCAGCCAGATCTATTACAAGCTTTCTCATGGCTTCTAGGTAACCCAAGTGAGCCTTTATTGATATTGGGAAGGGATAAAGCAGGGAAGGGATAAACAGTGATGTAAGAATTGGCCAGACAAATGTAATGACTCTCATTACAAAGTGAGTATTTTAAAGCAAAAGAGCCTGTTGGGAATATTGTTTTATAAAATAGTGTTTTTTTAAATTAACTTTTTAAGATTCAATTAGTTAACATATAGTGTACCATTAGTTTCAAATGTAGATTTCAGTTATTCATCCTTAGCGTATAATAGCTAATGCTCAGTACTTACTGTTATAGCTTCTTGAAAGCAGAATTTTAACCCACTGAGCCACCCAGGCGCCCTTGAAAGCAGAATTTTAGATCACATTTTCTGATTACTTCCATGTAGTACAACACTTTCCTGCTAGCAACCTTCAAAACATACTGTTTGTTAGAGGAATTTCTTTAATAATAAATAAATAGGAATTTATTTAAATTTATAAATATATAAAATAAATAGGAATGTATTTAAATTTATTTATATATTGCGCACTGTTTCATTGTTCATAAATAAGGTGATGATATTATAGCCATTAGTTGGTAGCACTGATATATCACTTTCTTTTTACTTCTCAGTGCATTCTCTTTACACAAAATAGATATATATTTTAAAAGAATCTGAATCTGTGGCAAACTTTTAAAAAACCCTATACAGTAAAGTTTATCATTTTAAGTAATCTCAATTATGTTCCTCAATTGTGATAGTATATCCTTCTATCTAGGCCAGATATTGTATGAGGGATTTGAAGAGACATACTTTTCTAAATTTCACTTTCCTCATCTGCAAAATGCTTATCGTGATCCTACAATAAAATACACTTACAATTTTTTGATGAAAATTTATTTATTTATTTTAAGATTTTATTTCTTTATCAGAGAGTGTGGGCGAGAGAGCAAGCACAGGCAGACAGAATGGCAGGCAGAGGCAGAGGGAGAAGCAGGCTCCCGGCTGAGCAAGGAGCCCGATGCGGGACTCGATCCCAGGACACTGGGATCATGACCTGAGCCAAAGGCAGCTGCTTAACCAACTGAGCCACCCAGGCATCCCTTTTGATGAAAATTTAATCTGTATAAACAATATATTTGCTGTAATGCGTGGTTCATGGAAAACATCTTATTTAATTATAAGCAACAACAGTATTAGAAATTAAGTAAATGTGTCTATAATATTTAAAGTTTTAACACAAAATTCCAGTGCTTTGCCTTATTTTCTCAAGTCCCTTTACCACTTTCACTGACAGAGTCAAATGTACTTTTTCTACTAGTAGCCAGCTCTTTGTCTTTTGTCAGAAAGATGCCCTTGTGAATTATTTATAATAGAGATATTAGCAATAATAATAAGAATAATAATAAATAGCAATGAAAATGTTAAAAAAAAGTTTTCTTAACTAATTGGGGTTCTTAGACATCAATTAGAGGAACCACCTCTGGCAAGCAAATTAATCTGCAAGACATTCCCAGAATTAACAAGTCAGTCAGATACACGGTTGTCCGTAGACTGAAAGGTGAAGCAAAAGGACTAGGTTTGGAAAATAGGTAAGGACAGTGAAAAAAATGATCAAATTTTTGGGCAAAATAAATTCCTAGGTGTCCTTTCAATGGAGTCCTGGGCATTATGTAGCAGAAACTCTGGAGATTATCTCAATCCATTGGAGTCACCCCGTTTATTAGCTTGCTATTGACAAAGTTATTTACAAACTGTAGAGCAAGAGGTTATAATGTAGAAAACTGATGGTAATGCACAAGATTCTTGTTAACAATAATGCAAGTTAGTGACTTTTCATTAGAAAACATAAATTCTGTAACCCAAATTATGGGCCCAGAGCACTTCTGCTGCACAACTCTGCTTATATCCCAAATAACCATGTGAACTAGTTTTCATATCTGCTTCTCTTATTAAATTTTGAATAAAAATTCTTGACACAAGTATTTTATAATTGTGTGATAATCATGCATTTAATTTCTTGGAGAACAAAACACACTTTAGCATAACTAGGTTCGTTCACAGAACCAGCCTTGATAACACACTTCTATATGTTAGAAATGATGTAATAAATGTAGAATATTGGGCACTTGTTTGGTATTCTTTGCCATGTTTTGCACTATCTAAAAAGAGATCAGTGAACTTGGACTGGACTTAGTAGACATGGAAGAAAATAAAATATTACAGAGAAGAATACTCTGTGGTCCACAACCTAAACGGGCTGGGATTCCCATCATTTGGATCCCTGTAGCTTTACAAAAGTCAATTAAATTTTTGTATCTCCGATTAAAGTTGATTCCCCAGTACTTTTTCAAACATCTCTTGTAAAGTATTGTTTCCCAGAAAAAAAGGGATTTTGCACATGTATCTGCCTTTGTCTCTGGTCATGATCTCAGTCAGAATCCTGGGATCGAGCCCCATATCGGGCTTCCTGCTCATTAGGGAGTATATTTCTCAGTCTCTCTCTGCGGCTACATCCCCCTGCCCCACTCTTGCTCTCTCTCGCTCTCAAATAAATAAATACAATCTTTGATTTTTTAATTAAAAATAAGATAAATAAAATAAAATAAAAAGTCTGGTCTTACTGCCCCATTTAGCTCCTTTTTTTTTTTTGAGTTGTATTTAAACCAGCATGAGAGAACATGAGGCTCTCAAACTTAAAAAAAAAAAAAGGGAAAAAATTGAGTTTTGTTGGATTTAAGATCTTGTCTGCTAGACAAAAACGTTGGCTTTGTTAACATGTGAAAATTAACAAAAGAGCATAAGATAGAATTCTAAAATTTTTGTAGAAATTAAAAATTTCCTCCAACCCAATTACATACAGACCCATTAATAAATTCATTCCAATGTCCCAAACCAACCTTTTCTAATAGTAATGCATCTGTGTAAACAGGGTCAACCCAAGGAATAAATAACTATTATTATTTTTTTCCTGTCTCTTCCATAGTCACATCTGGGTATATTGGGAGCAAGCCAATTATCTATCTTATAAGACATGATATCATAAGGAAGGGTATTCTGTCCATTTGGAACAACTGAAAATCATTGTAATTTTATCTTGGTGCAGTAACTTGAGATGGCACAGTGTGGGTTATGAATATATTTTATTTATTTTTTACTGGGAAGAAGAGATTATAGAGATATTGGTTATCCAAGAGAGACTGACAGGTGTTGATAGTTGCCAGGTCAATATCCATCTACTTTTTCCTTTCATATCAGAAAGCACTGAGGGATTGACAACAAGGAAACTTAAAACAACATCAAATATTTTATTGTCTCTTTTCTAGTTACATTGTAACCATATGACAAAGTATCAGTCGTACAAGATATCATTCTCTTTTACCTCTATCTTTCTGCCAGAAATGTAGGCTTAATAGTGAGAACTCCAACAGCAATTTTTGCAACTGTGAATAAAAAGCCATGAAAACCTCTAAGATACTTCACTTGACTTTCTTAAGACTCTGAACCAACACCAGAAAACACTTTCTGTAGTCTACTTGTTAAATGAAAAAATATGGTTAAACCACTTTTGACAGTCTACTACCTACAGCAAAATGTAAATCTTAATTGAAATATGTCCTCTCAGCTGTGCTTAAGCAACTGCGTCCTGAGCTTTTCAGGTTTTCAGTCTGAAAGAGTACACCTCTGGCGCTCTGAAAGGGAAGAGAAAAAACACCCTGTTCTCCATATAAATTAAAGAAGAGAAATCTGTGCATTTAAGTGGGCCATATAAAATTTATCAAGCAATTATCTCCTAACTCCTTCCTATCCAAATTACCTGATATGCTCTCCCTACTCCTTTATTCCACGTTACTGCCTTTTCCAGGATTCTGTATCACATCACAACATGTCTTCTGTTATTTCCTTCTTGCAAGCTAGTTTCATTTTCTCCATCTAAAAAAATCAACAATCATTGTGTATTTCAATTTCCATTTTCCACAAATGCATTGATTCTTCTTATCTATTACTCTTCTCTCATACTCAGTGTCTTTGTCTTTATGGGGTTTGTACTTTGCTTTTCCCCATCCTTTACTGCCATTATATAACCAAATCTAATAACTTCTTAGAGAAAGTTAAAAGTTCCTGCATAGCCACACGTGAACACAAAGTCACTGATTTTTAGCAAACCTATAAGATTGTCAGACATCCATTCAATTTCTTTTTTTTTTAAGATTTTATTTATTTATTTGACAGAGAGAGATGACAAGTAGGCAGAGAAGCAGGCAGAGAGAGAGGAGGAAGCAGGCTCCCTGCTGAGCAGAGAGCCTGATTTGGGGCTCGGTCCCAGGACCCTGGCATCATGACCTGAGCCGAAGACAGTGGCTTAACCCACTGAGCCACCCAGGCGTCCCTCCATTCAATTTCTTAACTGAGTCTCAAATGCATCCTGAGTTCTAACCTAAACCTACGTTCTACTTCTTACACGTTGTTATATGACCGAATTCTTTCAGTTCAGTATTTTGTAACATTTAAATATTAATCAATTGATGCTTTGTTTGTGTATTTCTATGAAAATAATTTGAATACTGTAGATTTATTGTTATATTTATAGATTTATAATCAAAGTTTCATCAGTTGAAGTTTTTGGAAATTTCAGATATAATGATTAACCTAAAATGATACTGTCTCAACTCCCTCTGCTATCAAGGCCCTACACCTGATTCTAGCCAAACCTGTGGTGGATAGTTCCATGGGAAATTGCAGTTACTTAACACTGATAGCATCTCGTGTTCTCTCTCTCATTTTAGAATGTCTCCAACACAACCCAAAAGTGTAGGAGAGTTAATGTCCTCTGAGGACAGCTCTCAGTGAAGTGGAAATAAGAACCATAGGTAAAATTGTCAGTTTTCAGGTCTTCATGAGGACAACTTAAAGAAGTTTCTCAGGACCTTTCAGTAAAAGCAAGCCTTCATTTTCTATCCACAACAATTATATCAACAATGTACCTCTTTGACAAAGTTGCTTCTTCACTGTATCACTTTCCCATTCTTTTCTACCTTGGATAATCCCCCAGATAAACTAACAGTACTCAAATCCTTTGTCCTACTCTTTGCTCTCAGGATAAATGGAGCCAAAAGACTTAGATTAATATCAAGTTCTGAATGGGATCTTAGAGTTATTCACATCCAGATTTTCATAAACATAGGGAACTTTGAATTATCAGGCTATAAATAAGTTCTAAATGGAGGGGGCAAATGCAAAAAGTAGAAATTTTTATGTTTGAGGTTGTGGACACCATAAGTGTAGTTAACTGTCTTGAAATACTAGGCCTGGAAAAAAAATTCCAATATTTCACATAACCTCTTTTTTTTTTTTAAAGAAAAAAAAAAAACAAAACAAAACAAAACAACTATACTGCTTACATTTAGGGCCCTGCTGTTGTGTAACTATTTTTGAACATGTCTACTGTAAGTGTATATATATATATTTTTTTTCTGTGCAATAAATTCATTTAGAGATACATTTGGATTGCAAATTATTTTGGGGGAGGCATGGTATTTGTGGCTAGTCTTACAAGTAAAAAGGACTAAAAGAAAGAAGAAAAACATTTTTTATTACAGCATATTTACATCTGTCCAAAGTACTTATTTACTATAATACTGACTAATGTATAATACTGTACACAAAGAAAGAAGTTAAATGAGTTATAATTCAGTCGAAGTATAGCTGGTCATTTTAAAACTTACCACTGAATCTTTCTGGTATGAAATGTGATATCTGGCAATCTGGTCCAGTTCATTACATCAGGTCATTTGTATGTTCTTATTACCATTTTGATAGCATAGTACAATTTATAACCCAGACATTTTACAATGGAACTATGATGCATGTATTTTCAAAAGTATAGACATACATTAAGCTATGAGGTCTATATGGTACAACAGTACCATATAGACTCAACAAATAAAAGTGTCCAAGGCTCTGAGTGAGATTTATGAATATTGTATAAGATCAGGCCAACATGTGGTTTTGATAATAATAATCTGTTCTTAAATTAGAATTACAATCATTGAGTACAGTGTTGAAAATGGCAGATAGATTTTAGCTATCTTTGCTCACTAGGGAAAATGGAAAAATGTTTAGTTTGGACAGATTTTCACTTAACTTCTGAAAAATCTTACGTTTGAGAGAACCCTTCTGAAATAAGAATCCTTAAAGACATAACCCCTTTGGCACAAGTTTTCAAGAAACTTGTTTGATGTTGTAGACAATTATATGGCACACGTACTGTTCTAGATGTTTCATGCCAATAATATGTAAGCCATACCAAGGCTACATATACATATAGAGATGTTCCTCAGCTTACAAGGGGGCTATGTACAGAGAAACACATAAAAAATTGAAAATGCATTTAATACCCCTAAACTATCAAATATCATAGCTTACCTTAAGCTTATTTAAACATACTCAGAACACTTACATTTGCCTGCATTTGGGCAAAATCATCCTAAGCAAAGCCTAGTTTATAACAAAGCATCAAATATCACATGCAATTTATTAAATATTACACTAAAAAAAAGAAGAATGGTTATATATAGAATGCTTGTAAGAATATCAGGTGTTCACCCCTGTAATCTTCTAGCTGACTGGGAGCTGTGGCTCACTGCCGCTGCCCAGCATCACAAGATGGCACCATACCACATGTCACTGGCCCTTTTTATAAAGACCCAAATTCAAAATTCAAAGTACAGTTTCTACTGAATCACTTTCACTTTCATATCATTGCCACATATAAGTTGAATCATTGTAAATCAGGAGCCATCTTATTTGAAAGTTAAATCACAGTCACCCATATACACACACAAAAAAAAAAAGCCTTCATGTAGGGCCATCTATGGATCTCTAAACAACATAGCATGACATATCAACAGCAAAAAATGGATGTGAAGGGGACAATTGCTTTGCGTCAGTACTCTGAGCAGTAACATACATGGCCTTACTCACCTAGCAGAACTCCAGAGCTAGCTGATGGCAAGGAATTTTACAAATGTTTGCTGAACAGATTAAGCACTATTCTTTTTAAATTAGTGTGCATATCTGTTTTCTAAAGATATGTTAATTTATTTTATTGACTTATTACAAAACCAAATAATTTCCTCTTATTTAAGTGGCAGGTAAATAGAATTCTTTTTAATTTAAATCAAATGGCTTTTTAGGGAAAATATACTAAAAATTCTGAAACTGGTATTGCTTATGAATCTTTGATTGGAATCCTTATCAAGTTGTATTTTTCAAGGTTTTCCTAAATAATCTTCAATGAATTGAAAATATTTTTTGGATTTTATTCAAGGCTATTAACACACAATTTCACTTTGTTAAATATAGTGCTAAACTTTCAACCAAAACGTTGTGTCTTTTTTTTTCCACTACCACATCCTCCATCTACTGACTGGATTCTCTCCCCAACTAGCACATATACACCATTGTCTATCTTTAGGATAAGTAAGGGTCCTCTTTTGTCTTTATTCTATTCCTCGTATGCTTCTGATCTTGTTGAATTTTAATATAGTCACACCATAAGCATCACATATTTGATTCCCCTTTAAATAGTAAACAGTGCATAACCAGAGCACACCTTCAAAGCTATCAATATACTTACTCTGATATATTATTTTTGTATTTTTGTAAATTAAAATAATTAAATTATAGAACAAGAGTTTCAGGTGGTAGGTGTTGTAAGTTTTACCCAAACTGACTTTTGTCAAACTCGTTTTTGTCATCATATATGTCAAGTAGTTTTCTCGGGTTTATTTTTAGAATATCCTTGTATAATGAATATTTACACTGATATCTAGTATAAAAATCTTGCAATTTATTTTAGAAACATTAAGATATTGAAAATCAATCTATTTCTTTAATTCATTGAAGACATTTTTGGCTTGTTTCCAGTATTTCTTACTGGTTAAAAAATGAATTTGAAGTAGTCTGAATTTCATTATTCTATGGCACTTTCCCTTTGATGAATACAAAGATGATATTGTATATTAGCTATCTGAGAAGAATTTATTTTTTTAATTTTATTTATTTGTAAGAGAGAGAGTGAGAGAGAGCACAAGCAGGGGGAGCAGCAGGGTGAGGGAGAAGCAAACTCCCAGCTAAGCAGGGAATCTGTTGCAGAACTGAGTCCCAGGACCCTAAGATCATGACCTGAGCTAAAGGCTCAGGCGTTTAACTGACTGAGCCACCCAGGTGTCCCAATCTGAGAAGAGTTCTGTATGTTATTCCTATTAATATGCAGTTTAGTCTCCTCCTAGTTCTTATTATTATAATGTGGAATGAGGAATGTTAGATTGAAAAGTGAATTAGTTTGTAGACAAAAATCATTACTTGATTCACCTCCTGGTAGAGCAGATGGAACTCCTGAAAATATTCCCTTTTGCCTTATGGAAGAGTAACAGTTATGCTTCCTTCTGAAATATACTTGCTGGTGGCCCTAAATAGTGACACCATAGTAAACATTTTGAATATTTGCAATTAATTTTTATAGTCACAGGGCTCCAAAAGGCACTGCTGGTATTCTAGCAGGTATTTCAATAAAGCTAAAAGTTGCCTGACTGCTTAAAAATATTAACAAGGCACAAAACATGGCAGAAGTATTGTCCTCAGATATTATTTTTTTCCATATGCTCCTGATTCCAGACATGACAAGTTATTTTTAAAAAAATTTTTTTATAAAAGATTTTATTTATTTATTTGACAGAGATCACAAGTAGGCAGAGTCAGGCAGAGAGAGAGAGGAGGAAGAAGGCTCCCTGCTGAGCTGAGAGCCCGATGTGGGACTCATTCCAAGGATCCTGGGATCATGACCTGAGCCGAAGGCAGAGGCTTTAACCCACTGAGCCACCCAGGCGCCCCCATGACAAGTTATTTTTGATAGATATATATACAATGTATTTTCCAGTTATAAGAAAAATGGTTCTGCTATTTTTAACCTTTTTTTAAAATTACATATTTTGTTAATTAAAATTTTATTTTTTAATGTTTTACTTTTCTTTTCTTTTCTTTTTTAAAGATTTTATTTATTTATTTGACAGACAGAGATCACAAGTAGGCAGAGAGGCAGGCAGAGAGAGAGAGAGAGAGAGAGGGCAGGATAACTGTGGAGCAGAGAGCCCCATGCGGGGCTCAATCCCAGGACCCTGAGATCATGACCTGAGCCGAAGGCAGCAGCCCAACCCTCTGAGCCACCCAGGCGCCCCAATGTTTTACTTTTCAATATACTACTTAGAATATAAAACGTATTCCATTTTGTAAGAAGTTTAACCAATTAAAAAATGGTAATTTTCTCATTGTGTCTTCCCCTCACATTGCTTTATTTTGAATAAAAAATTTCACAATAAACATAACTGATGCTTTCCTTCTGATGTTCCCTCTGTTGGTCATATTGTATATGAGCCATGAGAATTAGTTTTACAAAATTTATTGATGTTTGTTGATATGTTCTATCATAACTAATTTTCCCTCCCTTATCTAGATTCCCCAGCTTTCAGACAGGTGGACACTTCAAGAAAACATACCCAAGGGATGTATTAAGTACTTCTTAGACATTCTCTCAGATCCTTGAGGTCTCATTTTGCCTAGGGATTTGCAATAGGTTCTGCCAGAGGCACCACTGTGACAACTGATGTCCATGGTCTATCTCCTGCTAAGCTCAAGAGGTCACTGGTTTCCAAGTTTATTACAATTTATTACAATTAATGCATTCCAGCAAGTTCTTTTTTTTAAATATTAACAAACTTATTTTAAAGTTTATATGGAGAGGCAAAGATTCACAATAGTCAACACAGTGTTGAAGGAGAACAAAGACTGAGGACTGACTTCAAAGTTTACCATAACGATGGGGCGCCTGGGTGACTCAGTGGGTTAAGCCTCTGCCTTCGGCTCAGGTCATGATCCCAGGGGCCTGGGATCGAGTCCCGCATTGGGTTCCCTGCTCAGCAGGGAGCCTGCTTCTCCTCATCTCTCTCTCTGCCTATTTGTGATCGCTCTATCTGTCAAATAAATAAATAAAATCTTAAAAAAAAGTTTACCATAATGATAATTGTAAGCAAGATATTGTAATACCACAGAAAGACTAGATTAAAGCAACAGAATATATATTATCAATTATATTTTATATTTAATATAAAAGCAAAAGCAATACAAGAGAGCAAAATACAATCTTTTAAACAAATGGTTCTGGAGTAATGGTGAAGCTAAATGTAAAAATATAAAATAAAATAAAATAATAAAATAAAATAAATCCAGGCAGATATCATACACTCTTCACAAAAATTAACTCAGATTGGATTATAAACCTAAACATGAAACATGTAGAAGGTAATATAGAAGAAAATTTAAATGACCTTGGTTTTGGCAATAACTTTAGCTACAAAAGCACAAGCACTGAATTAAAAAATGTCTACTCTGTGAAACACAATGCCAAGAGAATGAAAAGGCAAAGCACAGACTATGAGAAAAAATTTGCAAAATACACATCTGGCAAAGGACTGTTAATCAAAAATACACAAAGACCCCTTAAAACTCAACAATGGGGGGAAATCCTGATTAAAAATGAGCCAAAGACCTTAGCAGATACCTCAAAAAAGAAAATATTACAGATGGCAAATAAGCATATAAAAAGATGCTTCACATCATATGTCATCGGGAAAATGCAAATTAAAACAAAAAAGAGACACCAGTACATACCCAGAATCCAGAGCCCTGACAACAGAACACGAAATGTTGGTGAGGATGTGGAGCAACAGGAATGTTCTTCCATGTCTATTGAGAATAAAGAATGGAAAACAACCTGGCAGTTTCTTACAAAACTAAACATGTTCTTGCCAGATGATTCAGCAGTAGCAGTTCTTGGTATTTATCCAAAGAAGATGAAATCTATACCCACAAAGATGTCTATAGTAGTTTTATTTATAACTGACAAAAGCTTGGAAGCAACCAAGATATCCTTCCATAGGTGAAAGGTCAAATAAAGTGTAGTACATGCAAACAATGGAATATTATTTAATGCTAGAGAAATGAATTACCAAGCCATGAAAAGATATGGATATAAATATTTAATAAATATTTGATTTTAGGCTTCTACCAGTCTATCAATAGTATTAGTATATTTTAACAGTGAATGCTCAGCATTCATGAATGTACCTAATAAAATATTTGGGTTCAATATTTTAAATACTTCAACCTCTATGGTTATATTCCTAATAGTTTTGAATTGGGGTAAATAAATCTTAATTTTTTGTAACTTGTTTCTTATTGCAAAAGAACTCAATGAAATTTTAGAAAATAAAAATTTACCAAAAAAGAGTTTAGTTTACTATTGCCAAATAATTTAAAACTTTATCTTATATTCAAATACATATATTTTTCTAAATTGATTAATATGCTACTAAAACCAAAAACTTTTAGTTATACTAGATTTCATATCATGCAATCAATGCCAGAAATCCATCTGGCAATGATTTGTCTTAAATAGAGTTAAGGTGGGTGTTATTTCAATGCAAGATGGAAACAAAGATAGTATAACAATTGGTGTTACATAACTTTTCCGTTTTGATCAAGTTACTAATCTACAAAAGGCTTTTATCAGTGACAGACTTGGCAATTTAACAAAACTTTTAAACTAGCATGTTCGACTCATTCCTAGAAAACAACACAATCAATAACACTTTATTTAGATTAAATCATGACTATTTGTCCTTTTGAATAAAAAAGGTAGCAACCCCAATAAGTTTATTGAACATGAAAAGTTGAAATGCTATAATGCTCCTAAGGAATTAAATGATCCAGTCATGAATTACAAAAAAAGGATATATATTACCAAAGTGTTTGTATAATTGTAATGTACAACTGCCCATTATCGTTCAATAGTGTAGGCTTGTACAAGAACTCTACAAAAGAACTCCACTTCTAAACTGTGGAAAATATGTATCCACTTCCCTTTCCCCCTATATACAAGGGCTCTATATTAAGCCATTCATTTAGCTTTTAAAATATCCACTTAATACAGGAGAGCTTTTTACACATTTGAACAGGCAGCAGGGCTCTATTCTTATTGCTTACATCTGAAGGATAGACTTCTAGTGTAAGAGGTAAATCCCATAAAGGAGCCCAATAATAACAACAAAAAAACAGTTTAGTGAGCCCTTACAATCTGCCAGCTACCTTTCTGAGAATACTTCAATTAATAAAACATAGAAAATACCTGACCACAAAGAGCTTACATTCTTTTGAAATATAATAGTGAAATAAACCAATAATAGAGGGGCACCTCGGTGGCTCAGTCCATTGAGTGACTGCCTTTGGCTTGGGTCATGATCTCAGGGTCCTGGGATGTAACTCACCAGCAGGCTTTCTAGGCAGTGGGGTGTTTTCTTCTTCCTCTGCGCACCCTCCCAATTCTCTCTCTCTCTGTCTCAAATAAGAAAATAAACCAGTAATAGAATAATGATTGATGGTTGATGGTGATAAGGGTTACAAAGAAATACAAGAAAGGTAAAAGCCATTGGAGAATGCTGGGATGAAAGTTAATTTTATTTTGTGTTGGGTGGTTATATCTCATTTATGAGATGTTATTTGCACAAAGACCCAGGAAGTGAAGGAGAGTGTTATACAAATATTAAAGGAAAAGATTGCTCTAGGCAGAGCAAGTAAGTATATAGACTTTGTGTGAACAGCTTGTCTGTTACTTTTGAGGAAAAGCAAGGAGGCCAATGAGGAGTTGATAGTGGTGGAGAGAGGAAGAATGTATTGATGTATGAACATCTAGTACATTGAAACTCCTTCAGTTTTTATTTAATATGAAAGGGGAAGATACCAAAAGAATTTCAACAGCAGAATAAAATCATCTGACTTGATTTTTAGGTTAAATTGCTGTACCAAAATAAATTTGCAGGGAGAAAGGAGTTCAGTATGTGTGGAAGTGGGGTTATCAATCAAGTCAATAATTCAGGAACATATGATGGTGTTTTTAGCATGCTGGGTGGTAATAGAAGTGGTGAGGTATGGTTTTCATTTTGTATATATTTTGATGGTGAATATTCTGGTGAACAGGATGGGGTATGTGCAGGACAGACAATATCAACATTTATTTTACCTGCACAAACAGAAGGGTGGAGTCTTCATTCCCTTATATGGAGAGAACTCTGATTTCAAATGTTCTTTCTCATTAAATGGCATAGTGATGATGAGAATTTAGTCAGACAGTGAAAGAGAGCAGTAAGCATAGTGTTAAGCGGTAAGACATTATAATACATTTGAACATCAAAAAACGTTGTGTTGGATCATCTGTTTATGTGAGTAAATAAATAAATAAATAAAGCTTCCTGGTGTTCTGATAGAGGTAAAGAAGACTGCTATATGATCCAAAGGGGCACGTGCACCAAATGTTTATAGCAGTAATATCCACAATAGCCAAACTATGGAAAGAACCTAGATGTGCATCATCAAATGAATTATATACATATATATATATATATATATATATATATATATATATATGATGGAATCCTATGCAGCCATCAAAAGAAATGAAATCTTGCCATTTGCATTGACATGGATGGAACTGGAGGGTATTATGCTTAGCAAAATAAGTCAACCAGAGAAAGACACTATCATATGATATCCCTGATATGAGGAAATGGAGGTGCAATGTGGGGGGTTTGGGGGACAGGAAAAGAGTAAATGAAACAAGATGGGAATGGGAGGGAGACAAACCATAAGAGACTCTTAATCTCAAAAAACAAACTGAGAGTTGCTGGGGGGGTGGGGAGGGTAGGGAGAGGGTGGTGGGGTTATGAACATTGGGGAGGGTATGTGCTGTGGTGAGTGCTGTGAAGTGCTGGCGATTCACAGACCTGTACCCCTGGGGCTAATAATACATTATATGTTAATTTAAAAAAAAGAAGAAGAAGACTACTATAAATCAAATGCTATGGTTTTCAGCAAAGAGTGTGTAATCAGGCATATTTTATTAAAGTAACCAAGTAAAATGATGGTCGAAAATTGGAATAACAGAAAACATAAAAATCAGAGATTTTAAAAAGAGATATGGGACAGTGTAGAGAATATAGTCAATGATATTATAATAGTGTTATATGGTGACAGATGGTGGCTATATTTGTAGTGATCATAGAATAATGTATGGAGATATTGAAAACCTGAAACCAATGTAACACTGAATATCAACTATACTCAAATAAAAAAAATAGTAAAAATAAAACATTTTAATTTAAAAAGATAAAAATAGGGACAAGAATTTCAAAAGTGAATTTCAAAAAGAGTAAAGACGAGGCTAAGACATACTCTGAACCTTGAGGAAAACACCATTTTGAAGATTCTTCCCATTTTGAGAAAACTCAAATGAATCAATACCATAAAAGAACCCATTTTAACTGAGAGATGTAATGAATGCTCAAGAAATACTTTTATGACAGGATAATTCATCCCTATGAAACAGCATACAGAAACCAGGGGAAACACCTGGAAGCAAAAAACTATACTGAAAATAAGAATTAGGAAAAAGATAAATGATGAAAGATAAGAAAATTAGACCTGCGACAGAGACCTAGTGAAGAGAATTTTTAGCTTGTGGTTTAATGTTTTTGAGGATAATCTAGAGTTCATAACTGCCTTGAGGCAGGCTGGTTGTAGGCAGTTTAGGCAGACCCCTAAGACAGGCCTACTTTGGGCAGGTGGTGTTGGAGGAGGCCATTGGTCTGGACAAAGACAAATCCAACCATTTGACTAAAGTGTCTGTGAAGATGTTGAAGTCAGATGCAACAGAGAAAGACCTGTCAAACCTAATCTCAGAAATGGAGATGATGAAGATGATTGGACAGCACAAGGACAACATCAACCTGCTGGGTCCTGCACACGGGACGGTCCTTCGTACACCATCATGAAATATGCCTCCAAAGACAACATACAGGAGTACCTGCAGGCCCAGAGGCCTCCTGACCTGGAGTACTGTTACAATATCAGCCACAATGCAGCAGAGCAACTCTCCTCCAAGGACCTACCTGTGCCTACCAGGTAGCCTGAGGCATGGAGTACCTTGCCTCCAAGAAGTGCATACACCAAGACCTGGCCACCAGGGAAGTGCTTGTGACAAAGGACAACATGATGAAGATCTCAGACTTCAGCCTTGCCAGAGATATCACCACATCAGTTACCATAAAAAGACAAGCAACAGTGGACTGCATGTGAAGTGGATGGTCCCTAAGGCCATGTTTGACCAGATCTACATCCACCAGAGTGACTTCTGGTCTTTTGGGGTGATCCTGTGCAAAATTTTCACTCTGGAAGCCTCCCATATCCTGGAGTGCCTGTGGAGGTGGTTTTCAAGCTGCTGAAGGAGTCATTTGATGGATAAGCCAATAAGTGCACCAGAGAGTTATACACAATAATGAGGGGTGGCTGGCATGTGGTACCTTCAAGCTGCTGGTAGAAGACCTGGATCATACTGTGGCCTTGACCTCCAACCAGGAGTACCCGGACCTGTCCTTGGCCCTGGAACAATACTGTCTATGCTTTCCCAACACCCAAAGCTCCACCTGCTCCTCAGAGAAGAATTCCACCTTCTCTCATGTGCCGTTGCCCAGGGAGGCCTATCTGCCCTGACACCCAGCCCAGCTTGCCAATGGTGGACTCAAATGACTAGTATCCCTATTACTCCTGTCCAGATTCCGTCATAAGCTGTAACCCTTACCCCCCACCCTCCCTGCAAGACTCACTGCCTTCTCCTTTGTCCCTTTCCTACTGGCAGGAGCCAGCTGCCTACCTGAGGCCTTCACCCCTTGAAGTTCACCTCTCTTACCCTTCCTCTTCCTCCTCCTTACAACCTTCTCATGAAAGAAAGGAACAGAGAGGCAGGTACTTGCTCGTGGCTACTTCCTTCCTTCCCATATGTTCGACCAAGACCCCTCCCTGGCATCTGGTACTGCCTTGACGTCGAGGGAGTTGGAGATGAGGCATGCCAGTGAAAGCTGTCAGAGCTTTCCTGTTTTGGTTTTGTCTGCTTAGCATAACATGTAAGACTGAGTTCTGGTGGCAGGGACCTAGTCCTTGGGGCTATAGCACTAGCGTGGGGAGGTCAACTGCTCTGGGCCTTGGTTAAGAGCAACTCCTGCTCCAGAGATATGGGGCCAAGGGCTTATTAATTTTGATACTAATTTGCTTTGCTGACCAAATACCTGGTATCAAAAGACGGGAAGGCAAAGACTGGAAGCAGTGTTGTGACCATGGGGTCCAGCCCCAAACTATGAAGAAAACACAAAGTGTATAAATCTGAGTAAGTATATATTTACACACCTTTTTAAATAGGTTGTTATCAAAGATTTAATCAATGGGTAATATGCTCCTCGTGGCTGGGAAGCATCAGTTGCCATATATTAAAAACAAAGAAAAGAGGTGTCTGGGTGGCTTCCTCCATAAGTGTCCCTTCTTTTCAGGTCATGATCCCAGGGTCCTGGGATGGAGCCCCACATCAGGCTCTCTGCTCAGTGGGAAACCTGTTTCTCCTTTTCCCTCTGCCCTGCTTATAGTTCCTCTTCCTGTCTCTCTGTCTGTCATATAAATAAAATATTAAAAAAAAACAAGAAAGAAACAAAATGTTTTTAAAATGTATATATTTTTTTAATTTTCTAGGGGTGCCTGGATGACTCAGTTGTTTAAGCAGATGTTTGCCGTTGGCTGAGGTCATGATTCCAGTGTACAGGGATCCAGCCCTGCATGGGACTATTTGCACCACAAGGAGCTTACTTCTTCCTCTCCCTTTGCACGTGATTCCCCCTGCTTGTGTGCTTCTTCTCTCTCTCTCTTGCTGTCAATAAACAAAATAAAATCTTTTACTAAATAAATAAATAAATTTCCAAACCTACTTTCAGTTTTGGTCCTTAACAAAAATTGCTACTGCTTCATTTAAAAAAAAGAAAAAGGTAATTTAGAAAGATGCTTCCAGAGTTAAAATGCTGTTTTGTTTCTTTGTCAGGATTAAATATAGAAGTGCTTTAAAAAGTAAGAGAAAAATATGCTATATTAACACTAATCACACTATAACTTTGGTGGTTATATCAAGATAATGAAAAGTGATTTTAAAGCAAATTTCATTATCAGACATAAAGATCAAGTCAAAATTACAGAAGAGTAAAAGGATGAATTCATCAGGGAGTATAATAATTCTTGACTTTTAATACTTAATAACAGATTTGGGGATATATAGGGAAAAAATAAGAACAAAAATCATAACTTCTACCTTAGAAGAGAAATGGAAAAAAATTTCAACACCCTTATTTTAAGATTATATAGACAAATGGTCATCAAATTGGTAAGATATGTAAGACTTGAACAAAATTATCAACTAACTAGATATGCTTGATACTACAGAACACTCCCAACAACCACAGACTACATATATCTTAAGCCATGATTTTCTTTGCAAAGGTCAACATTGATAATGTTCTAGTCATACATCCGTGTACCAGGAAAGAAGTAGCATATTTCTTGAAAGACACAGCTATCAAAGCTCCATTGAGAAACCGTAAAGATGGAGAAGGGATTTGCAAATTATATATCTGATAATGGACAACTACTCTGATTATTAAAAAATGAATAAAAATAAAAAACCTTACTAATAACCAAACAGAGTATCCAATTTTACATGTGAAGAAAATTATTGAAAAGACATGTCACCAAAAGGATATGATGGCTTATAAGCACATGACAAATTTCTCAACATTTAGACATTAAAGAAATACAAATTAAAATCACAATGAGACATGCTTACATATCTATTAGAATGGCTAAAATTAAAAAGGCTAATTGTACTTCGTCTGAGCTAGATTGGGAAGCAACAAAAAATCTAAACTCTTTTTCGCATATATCATGATACCACCACTTTGGAAAATAGTTTCAAAATATTTTTAAATGCAAAATATGTTGCAGTTACACAAATAGCCATTTTACTTCTAGGCATTTAACCAAGAGAAACAAACCCTATGTTCATACAAGGACTTGTATATGAATTTCATATCAGCTTTATTTTTAAGAATTGAAAACAGTGGAAATGTTCATCAATGTCCATCAATAGAGCAAAGACAAATTATGATCTATTCATTAAAGAGATTACTATTCCACATCAATATGAACTATTTACAATTGGAGATTCTCAAAGTAATGATGCTGAGAAAAGAAAAGCCAGGCAATGAATAGTATATACTGTGTGATTCCATGACTATAAAAAATCTAGAAAATACAAATTTATATATAGTCACAGTCATCAACTATATTGGTGCAATTTTAGTGCCTTCTTCTGTGCTCCCACAGCTTCCTACACTTGGATCTCCGAGCATTTGTTACACCATGTGAAAATATGAACTCTTTTTTTTTTTATTCTGTCTTACTAGAATAAGAATCCTTGAAACTTTATGGACATTTGAACTCTCAGTTATTAGCAGAAATTCTATCACACAGTAAGTTTCCAAATATAAAAGCCAGAGTTTTACAATGACTTCTAAGCTTTTACATGATCTAGCCACTCATTTAACCTCTGTGACCTCTTTCCCTGCTACTCTTCAGGCACTCACAGTGGCCTCCTTGCTATTCCTCAGGCACGATCCAACCTTATGGCCTTCAAGATAGCCAATTCCTTTGTCTGGAGTGACCTTATTGCTGATAGTCCTGGGCAAATTCATCACTTTTCCATACCTTTGTTCAATTGTCAGCTTCAATGTAACTAACCTGATATTCCTATTAAAATTTTTAACTCCCCAACCCTTGCCTAGCAACCTTGATTTTTCTCACCCTGATCTAATTTTTCTTTTTCCCCATTGTACTCATCATTTTTGAATGCACTATGCAATTTTTATTAAGGTTTATAGCTTTTAATTGTCTCACCCATTAAAATAAATGTTCTACAAAGCCAAGTATTTCATTTACCAGTGTAGTCTGAAGTAATATCTGCTATATAATAGGTTCAGTAGACAACTGGTAAATTTCAAAATAAATTAATGTTAAGAGTATACTGAATTTCATAAGTCATTGCAATATTTTTTTCCAAAAAATAAACTATGTAAAACATACTTTAAATTTACTTTCAAAATATTTTATAGCATATAATGGACAATATACATAAGCCTTAAAGATACAATCATATAAATAACCATTTCATACCTACTTAAAAACTGCATAATACCACACTCCTAGATCATCTCTGAACGCTCTAAAATAACCCTTCAAAGGAAATACATTTTTAAAAATAACAGATTTTTTGGCAAATAATTTAATAAAATAAAAGTTTCATTCATCTATGTAGATCATAATAAATGTTTTTAATAAGCATGAAATTATAACTCTGAAGTTTGCTAAAATGAAACCACCTGCTAAGGGTGAGAGAACAAAACTAAATATCATTTTTCCAAATAAGATGAATTGATTACCTTTGAATCAAAGCATGTGGATTTGTTCAAAATGGCAAGAAAGGAATATGGAAACACAAACCATAGAGAGTCATATTTTAGATTTCTAAAAGACTTCGAAGTGAAGAGTTTACATTTTTTTAAATGCTACATAATGCTACATAATGACAAGATGACAGGTTGTGACAAATAGCATTTTACAAGCTCTACTCATAATGGAACGGAAGGTGTCATTTCCCTATAATTTTATATATGTCATTAATTTACTATATCTGGATACAACATATTACCAAACAGATGTTCAGCAAAGACTAAATCATTTTTAATGGAACATAATAATTTGAATCTACATCTATTAATCATTTTTTTCGATCTAACATTTTTAGTCTCGCTAAACATTTTAGTTGTTGTCGACAAAATTCAAAAAAAATAGGATAAAAAGTCGTTTTTGGAAAAGTAGATATTTTTCAAATTTGCATTTAAATGAAAATATTTGCTGATATTTTTAAAACTTTAAATGTAATTTTATATATATCTGACCTATCAGATGATATAAAATTTTTGGAGAAAATATGACACATTTTTTTTATCTTGGTTGAAGGTATTAATAAAGAGCAACTGTTTGTATTATTTGTATTGTGATATCTTAGTTAATAAACATGAATATCTTGTATAAAATATGTTTTTTAAAAAATTTTATTTATTTGGGGTGCCTGGGTGGCTCAGTGGGTTAGGCCGCTGCCTTTGGCTCGGGTCATGATCTCAGGGTCCTGGGATCGAGTCCCGCATCGGGCTCTCTGCTCAGCAGGGAGCCTGCTTCCTCCTCTCTCTGCCGGCCTCACTGCCTACTTGTGATCTCTCTCTGTCAAATAAATAAAATCTTTAAAAAAAAAATTAAAAAAAATAAAAATTTTATTTATTTACTTGACAGAGATCACAGGAAGGCAGAGAGGCAGCCTGAGAGAGAGGAATGGAAGCAGGCTCCCTGCTGAGAAGAGAGCCCACTGTGGGACTCAATCCCAGGAACCTGGAATCATGACCTGAGCCAGAGGCAGAGATTTTAACCCACTGAGCCACTCAGGCGCCCTAAAATATGTTTTTTTTTTATATATACAATTATAGTTCTTGCCAAAATATGGAACTAGCTGGAACTGAATGCCTCCTTCAATGTCAGCTCTGGAGAAATTATGCAAGTGTAATATGGAACTATTTCAGATATTAACCAAAAAAAAAAGAAATGATGAGAAATTCCTTAAAAGACTCAAAGGTGCTCCTGACTGGTATGTTTCAAGCTCTATTCCTGGTTTGAAGACAGGTTTTAACAGGCCTGTCACTGTAGAAATCAGCTGGATGTTTAGAGGCTATCAGAACTGTACAAAAACCTTGAAGGGGTAAAGACTTGAAAATTCTTTAGAGAGATTAGCTCCCTAAGGCATTATTCCTCCACACATTTTCCTCCAATCAATTAAGACTGATGGATGAGGGGCACCTGAGTGGCTCTCTCATCACGTGGGTGGTGGGTTAAGCCTCTGCCTTCATCTCAAGTCATGGTCTCTGGGTCCTGGGATCCAGCCCCACATCGGGCTCTGCTCAAAAGGAAGCCTGCTTCCCTCCCTGCTTGCCTGCCTCTCTGCTTACTTGTGATCTCTCTCTCTCTCTATTTCTCTCTCTCTGTCCAATAAATAAATAAAATCTTAAAATAAAAGGCTGATGGATGATAAATTATGAAAACTGCTCCCTCCAAATGATGATTCTTCATAAGGATTTAAGAATTTAAAATCGTAAGAATTTAAAATTGAATCTTGATCGTAGGATTTATCTTATAGAATAACATCAAGTGAAGGCAGTTATTATTAGTTCTGAAGTATTTGTGATTCTGAATTCTTGGCCTCATTAGTAAAGTTATTTTTAAACTCTCCCATGGAGTGGTGATTGGACTTCAGTCTTTCATTGATGTACATCATTGGGTCAAATGAGATGTGTGTGCCCAGAACTATATATAATCTTCTTTGTATTTCACTGGAGATGGCATTTCTGAGTTTTGTTCAATTATATTTTGACAGATGTTTTAATAGTCACTTCTAGAGTTGGCCCTGGAGACTATCTTCCTTTTTTTCTCTTCCCGATTCTCTGAAAAAACCTAATTCACATTATCACAGTGATACCACAATTCAAGTTTTTCCAAACACTATAGCTGCAAAATAGAAGGAAGCTACTCAGAATGTAATACTATTGTGAATGATTGAGAAAGAAAACATTATTATAATTAAGCTACCAGGTTTCAATGTATTTTATTGTTGCTTAGAAAATCCTACCCTACCCAGACTTTACAGAGATTTGATGATCCTAAGAGGAGCTGAACTCATGGACCAAAATAACTATGCACATAAAAAGTACAATTACTTACCTAAAAAAGATGATGTGGTTAACTTTATATGGCAATCCAAAGGTTATTGGAACAGGAATTTAAAAAATAGCTTAGAGGCGCCTAGGTGGCGCAGTGGATTAAGCCACTGCCTTCAGCTCAGGTCATGATATCAGGGTCCTGGGATCAAGTCCTACATCAGGCTCTCTGCTCAGCAGGGTGTCTGCTTCTCTCTCTCTCTCTCTCTCTCTCTCTGCCTGCCCTCCGTCTACTTGTGATCTCTCTCTGTCAAATAAATAAAGAAAGAGAATGACTGTACTTTTAAAAAATGGCTTAAAAGGGGCGCCTGGGTGGCTCAGTGGGGTAAGCCGCTGCCTTTGGTTCAGGTCATGATCTCTTGGTCCTGCGATCAAGCCCCACATCGGGCTTCCTGCTCAGCAGGTAGCCTGCTTCCCTTTCTGTCTCTCTGCCCGCCTCTCTGCCTACTTGTGATTTCTCACTGTCAAATAAATAAATAAAATATTTTTAAAAATAGCTTAAAAGTATATGATAAAATAATGATATACATATAAAAAGAAAAGAAGGATACTATACTGTGAATATAAATTAAGTGAAAATTGTTGAAATAAAGAATACAATAAATGGAGACTAAGATGAATATAGCTGTAAAATGAATAAATGAGTTGGGAAAAACAAACAAACAAACAAATTAATGACTTCTGCCCAAATGCAGCAGAAGAGAAAAAAAAAATAAAGAAAATATTTAAATAAGTACTGAGATAAATTTTGGAGAATTAAAGAAAGATAAAAGATACCAGACTTAAAATGATGCCAAACATGAGAAATCAGAAACAAAACAAAACAAAAACCACACACACAAAAAACCACTCATGTACATTATGGTGAGTTTTAAGAATATCAAAAACAGAGAAGAGCATAAATGATGCCCAAGAGAACAGATTACCTAAAATGTAGAAGAATAATACTGACAGCAGAATTCTCAATAGTAATAGCATATAAAGGAGACAGCTGGGTGTTTGTATAGATGGAAAAGATATTTGAAACTAGATATTATACATCAAGCCAAATTATTGATTAAATTTCAGAGAACAGTAAAAATACAATGAAGCATGTTAGGTCTTCGAACATTTATCACACAGAGGCACACATTTTAGAAAACTTCCTTGGAGGACAGCTCAATTTAGATAGAGAAAACAGAATTATGTACTCAAAGGCACATTTTGAAGGAAGGATTGAATATAGTCTGCACTGCAAATATTCTTTAATCGTATGTTCTGAATTTCCTAAATTTAAGAAGTATTTGTTCAAATATTTATCTTTAAATAAACCCTAGGAGACTTTTTCTTGGATTCTGGAGAATCAGTCCATTTGGATACAAATCTTTTTGTCACTGATGGAAATTTTGATAGCCCTTAACTGTGGAATGCCTAATGTATTGTTACAGCAATTGTGATTTGCCAATACATGGGTGATGTGTGTGTGTTGTGTGTGTTTATTTTTATTTTTGATGGTTTTACTCTTCTGTGAGATTTTTAAGTAGACATAATTTTAATAAATTATGATTTGTTGAAATTTATCTGAGGTTATATATAATAAAATGAAATTTGTGTGAACTAAAGAAGTGCGTCTCCATTTTTTTGTTTCAAGAGTAGACTGGTCTTTAAAAATTGTACAAAGAAGTACATTATATTCATTATTAAATTTGATACTATACAATAAAGTATTTGTGGTCATATGGAACCATATCAAATTCTACTATTAATTCATATTAATAATTACCATAGGAAAAAGGGATATTTTTCAAAATGAAAATTAGCGTATTTTTCAGAATATGATATAGTGTTATTCACTGAACAGAGGGAACAAAGGTCAAAGTTTAACACAGTTTACAGAATGTTTTAACATAAATTGAAATTCAAATCTGACCAAATTTCACAGTTTTAAGTAAAATGATAGCACATTATATCCTTGAAAAGTGGTAAGTGACCCAAAACATTGCTTAGAAAAACAAATTTAACACTACACTAGTCTGAGATGGTTAAGTTATGGTACAACTTGCCATTGTGTATCATCAAATGGTATATTTTTTTCTTTTGGTCTTGTCATTATATTTTAATTTAGCCATTCTGGTAAGTGTGTAGTGATATCTCAGTGTCATTTTAATTGCATTTCCTTGATGTCTAATTATGTCAAAATATATTATTTTGATGTTTAATGTTCTGAGCTTTCTCAGTTCAAGACCATGAACTCACTTAGGAAAAATACAGTTGCAGATGCACTCATAGACCGACTCTTATTTAGAAATAAGAAGAAACATTACTACCCATTCCAACAAAAAATAGATTTGTTATGCAGTAGGGATTTTATAAATTACCAGACACAACCTATATAGTAAGATGAAATGGGACAGGCGGCTTCTTGCAGCTATATACAACATCATTTTAATTTCAATTTTCAGTATAATTTTTCCAAGGTATACACAGAATATATATTTAATGTAAATTGTGAACATTTTAAACTCTGTATATGGAAATTAATCAATTTTAAGTTTATAACAATCAAAATTAACGGAAGTTTATTTTAAATTAGTTAGCTTTCTCTGCATTGCCAGACAGAATAATCAAGAATTGGTAAGAAAAAATTAATCTCTGTAAAATTACCGGGGGTGCATTATAAAGTGTTCGGTAACCAATCAAACTCACAATTTGGATTGAATGGCAAGTGAGTTTTAAAATCTGGAACTCATTGTCAATTTTTTTTTCTTCATTGTGTCTTAATAAATTACTGTGTTCATTTGCATGGAAGTGAAGAAAAATGCATGACATTTCATCTCAACACTAACACTTTTAACTGGCAGCTCTGAATGTACTTTACAGCAGTGTAACAAAGTAAAGATCAATGATGTTTCATGAAATATTTGTTATAATTCTCAAGGAGATAGGGAGTTTGTGCAAAAATGCAAATCACTTTGTGACTAAACACATTGTTTATTTCAGCTAATTTTAAGAAAATATGCTAAGACTCTCTCAAAAAAGGAAGCAATGATTTAGGTTTTCCTTCAAACTCCTTTTCTAATCCTGAACCAACAGCACATAGTTCAAAGAGCAACTAATTTGAGCAGCTCCAATTTACACGTTTCCTAACAATGCTTAATTTAGTGGAATTTCTGTCCAATTATGTTAATTTGATATAGTGAAAGACAAACATTCAAAAAGATCATCCTTAATTTTTATAGATTGCCAAACTCTGCATTTTCTGAATGACGCCCAGGAACGTATTTTCAAAAACAAACAAACAATGCCAGAACCAATATTAGGTCATCTCTAGGCAGAAAGGGACTGAGAGCCTACATTACTCTCTCCCTGAAAGTATACTGTAGGCACTGAATCTACTACCCTGAGTCTGTGCTACCCAATTCCTTAAGTTAGAAAGTTTTAAAACCCGTCAGTGTGGGAGTATTTCATTTACAGATAGAGATTTGGTTGTTTATACATTTCCATACTTGATTTTTAGGGTGTAATAACTATGTTTTAAAATTCATGGTGGATGGGCGCCTGGGTGGCTCAGTGGGTTGGGCTGCTGCCTTCGGCTCAGGTCATGATCTCAGAGTCCTGGGATCGAGTCCCGCATCGGGCTCTCTGCTCGGCGGAGAGCCTGCTTCCCTCTCTCTCTCTCTGGCTGCCTCTCCGTCTACTTGTGATTTCTCTCTGTCGGATTAATAAATAAAATCTTTAAAAAATAAAATAAAATAAAATAAAATTCATGGTGGTTTTGAATACTGTGGATAATTGTGCTAAAATGGTATATCCATTCCTCCTAGGAAACAGAAATTATAGAAAGGTAGTGCTTTTCAGATCTGACATGTTTGAGTCATTGCAGTTTCAGTATAAATGCAGTAGGAAAAGTGACATTCATGTTTATGATATTTTCTATAAATAAATTAGAATGTACTGGAGGTCTGATATAAAGTGGGATGCCTAAACTTCAGTAATATCTTGTTTTCAATTCAAAATAAATTTTATTTTTTATTTTTTTATGATGTCCATCATCATGTATCATCAGGAAATTGCAAAGCAAAACTAGAAAGAGATACCACCTCACACCTGTCAGAATGGCTAAAATCAACACTACAAGAAACAAAAGGTGTTGGAGAGGATGTGAAAAAGTAACACTTGTGGGGGCTGCCTGGGTGGCTCAGTGGGTTAAGCCTCTGCCTTCAGCTCAGGTCATGATCTCAGGGTCCTGGGATCAAGTCCCACATCAGGCTCTCTGCCAGGCATGGAGCCTGCTCCCTCCTCTCTCTCTCTACTTGTGATCTCTCTCTGTCAAATGAATAAAATCTTAAAAAAAGAAAATGTAACAATTGTGAACTATTGTTGGTGGTGCAAACTGATACAGCCATATTTAAAAACAGTATGGAATTTCCATAAAATTTAAAAATAGAAGTCCTTTGTGATCCAACAATCCTGTTGGTGTGTATTTACCCAATGAATATAAGAAAACTTATTCAAAGGGATGCTAGCACCCCTATGTTTATAGCAGCATTATTTATAAAGCTAAGATATGGAAAGAGCCCAAGTATCCATCAATTGATGAATAAATAAAGAATAAGTGGTATGCATATACAGTGGAATATTATCCTGCCATAAAAAAAGACTGAAATCTTGCCATTTGCAATAACATGGATGGAACTAGACAGCATAATGCTAAAAGTGAAATAAGTCAGTCAGAGAAAGACAAATACCTTTACTCATATATGGAATAAAAGAAACAAAACAAACAAGCAAAGGGGAAAATAATAAGACATAGAAAGAGAAACAAAGCAAGAAACAGACATTTCATTACAGAGAACAAACTGATGGTTGCTTGAGGGGATCTGAAAGGAGTGATGGATTAAATAAGTGATGGGGGTTAATTAGAGCACTTGTCATGATGAGCACTGACTGCTATATGTTATATTGTACACATGAAATTAATTCAACCATATATGTTAACTAAATGGATTTCAAATGAAAACTTTTTTAAAATCCCAGTTTTTAGCTCACATTCTGGCTTACAAAAGGGATTTAGTCAGGAATTTGGAGATTAGTTAATGGACAAATAAGGGGTGAACAGGCAGTTGTTAGATAAAATTACTATCCTTTCTGGCATGATCTTATACCTTTTATCTAGAATTATTTTTAGCACTTTAGACTCTTCCTATTTTACTTTGAGTCATTAAACAAAAATTTCCTCAAAGGGCCTTAGACTCCATCCAATTTGAGCAACAGTGTGAGAGATGAAATGGTGTCCAGGAGGAAAAAAAAAAAAAAGATATAACTCCATTTGTTTACTAGTGAATGCATAGTTCTTCCACAGAAGAAGCTCTAAATGGTCATGGCTCCAGCTTTATATGTGTTCAGTCATATGTTCAGAAGTAGGTAACACTATCAAAAAATATAAAGCATCTGAGATTATTTTCCCTTATTTGAAAGCTGGTGTATGAGTCTGCCGTGGTTTCTTGGGTGTTGATAGAAGACGCAGACTCATGGTTCAGAAATAATATAGGTTATTATTCACAGCAATAGAGGTAGCCAGAATATTAACAGTATTTGTGTGTGTGTATGTTTGTGTGTGTGTGTGTGTGTGTGTGTGTGTGTGTGTGTGTGTGTGTGTGTGTAGGGGTGGGAGTTATATATCAGTTCTGAGCCTCAGTTCCCACAAGAAGAATCAAAACAGAGGCAGATAATATTTGCAAACACAACAGGTTAAGTTAAAAAAAAAGACACTATTTCTGTCTTCCAAGTATATTCAATACAACCATCTTCAAAGGATGGTCTAGAACCAATAATAAATGCAGAAATGTAAGCAACCAATTGAAAAGTGTCTCCCAAGAAACACACTTTGAGAGTCTTCATTTGACAAAAATACTATAGGATATTACATGGATCAGGTGCATTGAATACTGGAAGGTTAAAATTACAAGGGACCAAATATTTTTAAGCAGTTATGGCATCCAGTAGAGTTCAAATAGGTTTTATAAGATGGAGGAAAGAAGCCATCAAAACCTGGGCCCAGGGGCGCCTGGGTAGCTCAGTGGGTTAAGCCTCTGCCTTCAGCTCAGGCCATGATCTCAGGGTCCTGGAATCGAGCTCTGCATCAGGCTCTCTGTTCAGCAGGGAGCCTGCTTCCCCCTCTCTCTCTGCCTCTCTGCCTACTTGTGGTCTCCGTCTGTCAAATGAATAAATAAAATCTTAAAACAAAACAAAACAAAAAACCTGGGCCCAATTTTCCCAAAAGTATGATTCTGATTCTAGTCTCTATGAGGTTATCCCTTGAAGACAATGTCTCTAATTGAGTTGAATTGGTTTACTAAAGAGCATACCCCCATTTGTTGTAGGAGATGAACAATATACAAGAGGCAAAATGCCACATGGAAGCCACCTGGTCTTCAGTGGAATATAGAATCCGTTCCTTTGGGATGAATTTGTTCCACATTAGAGTGCCTTCTAATAGATTTTAAATAGGAAATGACAACAGAAGCTTATATAAGATTATAAAATGGGAAATTTCATTTAGATAAGCAATAATTTCAAAGTCATCTTCTTAATATTACAGACTCTTCACATAATCATAATTTTATTTTGGTATTATATGGTAATTTCAAATATAGTAAATATAAAGAATTTACCTCTGTAATTATAGCGAGTCTGGTCGTAGTTTAATGGCAACAAAACTTCAATTTAGAAGTATGGTCTACCAATTATTAATACATTTGGAAATGGTGTGTCATCTTCACTCCACTTGTCTCACTAAAACAATGAGCCAAAAAAAGTAGGTCCAACCTGTTTACTATGGTCAAAATGGGTTGCTTTTGCACTTATAAAGAAGCAGTCATATTTTGGAAGAAGAAAGTGAGGCTATTAATATTTTCAACTTATTTTCAGAAAAGGAAAGAAAGGATAATCTAAGCTAAAGCCAATATCTTACACAAGGTGGCAGGAGAATGATCTTTTCACAGATAAAGGGTTTTTCAACTTAGCCATGTTAGAGGAAGAAGAGATGAGACATTGTGGACTTGACTAACGTTCGTACACTGTTCAAAAAGTTTTCAAAATAATGTGTATTATTTTTCTTCTTTTAGTTGAGACAAAACAAAGAAACAAACAAACAAAAAACCACTAATGAGCTTACTCTTAAAGGAGGTAAATAAGAAACTAGCAAAGATTGAGTGTTAGGTATTGTCCCCCTCCTTTTTTTTAAAATTATGTTATGTTAGTTACCATACAATACATCATTAGTTTTTGAAGTAGTGTTCCATGATTCATTGTTTGTGTAAAACACCCAGTGCCCCATGCAATATGTGCCCTCCTTAATACCCATCACCAGGCTCACCCATCCCCACATCCTTCTCATCTTTAAAACCCTAAGTTTGGGGGCGCCTGGGTGGCTCAGTGGGTTGAGCCGTTGCCTTCAGCTCAGGTCATGATCTCGGGGGGTCCTAGGATCGAGTCCCACATCGGGCTCTCTGCTCAGGAGGGGGCCTGCTTCCCTTCCTCTCTCTGTGATCTCTTCCCTTCGTCTCTCCTACTGTGATCTCTCTCTGTCAAATAAATAAATAAAATCTTAAAAAAAAACCCCTCAGTTTCTTGGAGTCCATAGTTTTTCATGTTTCATTTCCCCCTCCAATCCCCCCACTTCATTTTTCCTTTCCTTCTCCTAATGTCCTCCATGCTATTCCTTAGGTTCCACAAATAAGTGAAACCATATGATGATTGACTTTCTCTGCTCGACTTATTTCACTTTACATAATCTCCTCCAGTCCCATCCATGTTGATGCAAAAGTTGGGTATTCATCCTTTCTGATGGCTGAGTGATATTCCATTGTATCCATAGATCACATCTTCTTTATCCGTTTGTCTGTTGAAGGGGATCTTGGCTCTTTCAACAGAATGGCTATTGTGGACATTGCTGCTATGAACACTGGGGTGCATATGGCCCTTCTTTCCAGTAAAATAGAGCTAGCCTATGACCCAGCGATTGCACTACTGAGTATTGACCTCAAAGATACAGATGTAGTGAAAAGAATTAGGTATTGTTAAAGCACAAATTCAGGGGATAGAAGTTATGGTACAGAAGAGGGAAGGGCAACAACCATATGGCAGAGTAGAATAAAGTAGCTCAGGAAGAAATTAGTCATATCCAGATATTGTAAGGCATGTGGGGTTGGCAGGGAGAGCATGAGAAAAATCATGAGAGCAGAGAGAGAGAAATGGACCAGGCAGGAGAGAGGTTTATAACATTTTAACATCTAAGGTAAGCATATGCAAAGCAGAATAGGGAAAGAAATAAAAGTTTTTATAAGACTCAATACATAAGGAATAACGTGGAGGACACTGGGAGATGGAGAGAAGGGTGCTGGGGAAAATCAGAGGGAGAGACAAACCATGAGAGACTGTGGACTCTGAGAAACAAACTGAGGGTTTTGAAGAGGAGGGTGGCAGGTGGTTGGGTGAGCCCAGTGGTGGGTGTTAAGGAGGGAATTTATTACATGAAGCACTGGGTGTGGTGCATAAACAATGAATTTTGGATCACTGAAAATAAATTAAAAGAAAAAAAAAAGACTGACTACAGACATGGACCTCAGTGTAACACAGATATGGAACTCACTGTAATACCAGCCACTTCCCACCGACACACACAGACTATGATAATAATAAATAATAATGCAATTAAGAAAATTGCCTGCCAAATAATTTTCCTCTTTTTTATTTTTATGATTATTATTTTTATTTTATTTTTAAAGTTTTTTATTTAAATTCCTGTTAGTTAAAATAAGGTTAATATTAGTTTCAGGTGTACAATATAGTGATCAACACTGCCATACAATGGCTTAAATAAAAAAAATGAAAAAAAAATTTTTTTAAAGATTTTATTTTTAAAAACCTGTACACTCAAGGTGGAATTCAAACGTACAACCCCAAGATCAAGAGTTACATATTTTACTGACTAATCCAGCCAGGCACCCCAACAAATAAAAATTTTATAAAATTGTGGAGTTTGTGGGAGTCTCATTTGCTCAGTCAGTTAAGTGTCTGCCTTTGGCTCAGATCATGATCTCAAGAGTCCTGGGATCGAGCCCCATATTGCTCATGCTCGCTCTCTCTCTCTCTCTCTCGCTCTGGCTTTTGCTCTTAAATAAATAAATAAAATATTTTTTTAAAAAATTGTTGAGTTTGTTTAACTAGTTTTAAACTAGTAGACGGAGATGAAGATAAAGTATGATGTCATGGCAGGGAAAAATACAACTTACACGTTTTAAAAATAAAAATAAAATGTGCAATGCAAGTTACATCACTTCTTTTATCACCACACTGGTGAAAGACCCGCGGATTCCCCTTACCCAAGAATCCAACACTGCCACTGGATGCAATCAGCAAGAGGTTCTTTATTGTTATGCAGGCGCCTGCGGGTGGTCAGCGCGTGCCTGCGGGTGGTCAGCAGCTCCTGCTAGCTGAGCACACCTGGCTGGGGTGGTGCCGGGTTTTTATAGACAGGTACAAACAAGTTTTGGGTGGGGCGCAACTGATTGGTTGACAGTCAGAACTTTTGAAAAAGGCCTTAGTGGAGTTTGCTGATTGGCTTTGGGGACCCGCGCGTGCAAAGAGAGAGGCAGGGAGGGGGAACAAGAAGGGGGAAGGTAGGAATGCCATCATGGCGTCTTCTATTATTTCTATAAGCCAAGCAGTTACAGAAGGGCAAAAGAGCAATTAATAAGCAATTAATAACCTAATTTACGCCTAAAAGCCAGCGGTTCACAGAAAAGCAAACAAGCGGTTAGTTATCCTATCTATCTTCTAGGGGAGGGGTCTTTCATTTCCCCCTTTTTCTTTTTTTTTTTTTTTTTTTTTTTTTTTATTTATTTATCAGAGAGAGAGAGGGGAAGAGAGAGAGCACAGGCAGACAGAATGGCAGGCAGAGGCAGAGGGAGAAGCAGGCTCCCTGCTGAGCAAAGAGCCCGATGTGGGACTCGATCCCAGGACACTGGGATCATGACCTGAGCTGAAGGCAGCTGCTTTACCAACTGAGCCACCCAGGTGTCCCCCCCCCCTTTTTCTTTATCATGGATAGAATCTTCTATCCATTCGTCTTGTTCTTGCATGTCCTGCCCTTGCATTGAGCTAGTCCGGGGCTGTTTGTTTGAGGAGCTGGTATCGCTGTGTCAGTACCATAGTCTGAACAACAGACAGGCGATCTTTAATGAACTGTACTAACCTGTTTAAGACACAAGGACCAAAAGTTAGAATTAATAACAGAATGATGAGAGGGCCCGTTATAGATGACAACAAAGTAGTAAGCCAAGGCAATCTGTTGAACCAGTTTTCGCGGTGGAGAAGGGTGGAGAGGGGTGCAAGGCATCAGCCCCTTCTCCATCCTCAGCCAGCCTCCTGCTCCTTCATCATTTCCCCCTGAACAATTTTGACTCTTAAATCTTTAAGGTGGTTGAAGGTGGAAGGTCTCATCTTCTGTAACTTCTTCCTGCTGAATAGGGGCGTAGAGCTGTCCCTACCTACTGGGGTCAATATTGATCAGTGGAGGAATATATAGGGGAGTTACGAAAGGCGGAGGCAGCCGAATCCAGCGCTGACAGTGAAGAGGCGTCCTCTCACGCGACAAGGATCGTCTGTCATGGTGAAGTCATTGTAGCAATGGAGTCTCGGCACCAAGTAGAGAAACATTGAACAAAGCAACATATTAAGGTTAATGAGGTGATAAAAATGAGAAGCCCGAGAAGGAGATTTGGCCATAGTCCTCCTTCAAACCAGGAACTTAACCAATCACTAAAAGAGAGAGAGAGAGAGAGAGAGACTTATCCCTAAGACAAATCTGGACCTGATGTGAAGTCATTACAGTCAGGGACTGTTTTATAGTGAGCCTTGAGGCTCTTTTTATGAGGGCTGTTTTATGCTTAGCTAAAGCATCTATTTGCAATTGCACCTCAACAGAGGTGGCCTCTAGGATAAATATGACAAAGGGGTGAAACCAATAAGAAGAACTTTGAGGGGTCCAGCCTTAACAATATCCTGATTACAGAGGATCACTGGCAAGTGAGAAAACTTGTCAAGAGATAAGGGGAGTCCCCCATGCATCATACAGTCCACTCATAAAAGTGGGGTCATCCATTATCTCCACAAGTCCATAGTTAATCCTATGGAGTGCAATAGGCTGGCTTTTAGGCAATTTCATTATCCCAGCCACACATAAGGTGTTAGTTAAGTTATATAATTGTAGGGAATTAATCCCATTTTCCAGTTGTTTAATCATGTGCTGCGGGGTCTGCGAATATCCCCACAAAATATTAAGATCAACTAAAGAAGCTATTATTGTACAACTTCTCTGAAGTTTACCTCAAATTGTTTAGCTTAGGTAAACATTTAAAGACAATCAAATCTAGAATTTAACATCCATAAAGGTGTGTTACTAAAACAATTTTTTTCTCTCTAAAATAACCCTCATTTCCAGAGATAGCCAAATCAGGACTAATTCACTTGTGAAACAAGTCCAGTTTTAACAAACTTGGCCCATTATTTACATAAGCTCAGCAAGAATAGTTGAGTGTGATCATATAGATCTTTTAGAATCTGCTTTGCTGGAACTTTGTATAAGGAATCTCTAGGTTGAACTTTTAGTAGCCTTTCCGGGCCAGAAGCCAAGCCCTGTACTTGCCATCAGGCATGCCTGCAATACCTGTTAATTTGGGTGAATGCCTCTTCTGAGTCTCTGCACCTACCAAAGAGTGACATTCTTTACTCACCTGGTGAGGCTGCTGGGAACTCTGTAAGCAAGGTTATCAGGCCAACAGTCCCAAGGGGCTTTATGGCTCCAGGTTTTATAAAGTCAACCTTAGTTCCTTAAAGCTGTCTGGTCATATCTGAGTCTATGCATGTCTTTCTCAAATATGACATTCCAGTCAAAGCCTTGGTAAAATAACCAGTTTCCAATGGTGTCCTGTTACAAGGAGAACAGATTCTTATTGAACTTATGCAAATGACTGATTGCCATGGAAGAAAGAATACTTACTGAGACCTTTTGGTTTCAGAGGGTTCAGATAGAGAGAAAAGTTGAATGCTTTGATTTGTTTACAAATCAATACTTTTACATCTCTGTAAGTTACAGATAACTAGGAGGGAGTATCCCTAGTCTGGAAGAGCAAACATTAGAGAGAACCAACAAAGTTTAAAGTAAGATAAAGCATTAAGAGACACAACACTATAATCTTTTAGTTCATTTAGTCCCATGTTACTAATTCTGGTGAATGCAGCTTTAGTCAGTTCTGGAAATTCTTACCCATTTCAGTTTTAGGATTTTCAAGCATATCAAATATCTGTATTTGTCCTGAAAGTCCTTTATAGGAATCTCCTTGAAGATAAAACTCATTTTACCAGAGAATTAAAACAATTATAAATGACAAAAACTCAGAATGGATATGGTTAGAGCTAGAGACACGGGAGTTTACAATTTAGCTGCAAGGAAATCAGGTTATTTCTGAGATACATAACATTTCCATAATTACAGTATCAAGCGGTGATCTCTCAAAACATTAAAACTTTAGGAAGTGCATAGAATCTCTAGAATAGTTATAGCATTTTCCCAAATGTAACCCAAGGTTTATCATTGGTTCAGTAGTACTTCATGAGCAACTTCACATACCAAGGAAAAGCCTGAGTTAAAGAGATTTACGATTTAAATCTTGTCAACATTTGCTAAAATCTTAGAAAGTGTTATAGCACATGCCTAAATATAATTAGGGATGTTAAACACCTGATAAAACAAAACATAGAAACTGGTTTTTCTGGGCAGGCAAAGAAAACCATTTACATTTTCTTAACAGCAGATCAATTGATCTAAGAAAACATTGTCCTTTTGAACAGAGACAATTTCAGTCTTGTACCAATGTACCTTTAAAAACCCATTCATTTCAATCTTAATCCATTCTTGACCATAGCTAAAATTCCTTTTCTGAAGATTTCCCTTCACAAACCTTCTACAACTTTCCTTTGCATTCAGGTTTTGTCCCAAGTCATTTCCTTCCAAACAACCATCTCATTTAGGACAAAATTACCTTCCTTTACCTTCAACAAAATGTATTTCCATTCCTTAAATCTTTCTTACATATCTCCTACTTTCCTACATACAGAGTTTCCCTTTATTTCCATCAGTCTTAGTTACACTAAGCAGAACTTTGTATTCTTAGAAACACCTTTAGTTATTAACCAATTGTGAACTGTTACAACAGAATTCTTCAGGTGGCAATTTATGAATCAGTTAAGTAGAAAACAAGCTTACCAGCAGATTTAAATACTCTTAGTTTCTTTGCAGTAAGAAGTCAAAAGCACAAACCTACATCCAGTAATTAACGACTTAGTATTTTATCCTGTTTGGTTAAGACCTAGATGTCCACAATTCAATTCCATTTGTCATCCAAGCAAAACTTTAAAACTTTCAGGTTACCAAAGACTTTGAAAGCTACTTCAGCAATTACCCATTAGAACTTTGAGACAGACAATTAACCATCAGTTTAGTCATTCCTTTGCTAACAAATTTTAACAAGTAACACAAGCTTATTTGACCTTTAGTAAACTTCGATAGAATAAAGCTTTACATTTACTGCTGTTAACTTCAAAGATGCATCTATCTTAATTAAACCAACAAACTTAACTTAGTTCTAATACTGATTTACGTTCCACCTGGGCCCACTCCAATTTGAATGTTTACCTGAGACATGCGTGGGAAGATCTGGAGTGGGTGTGTTAGGTCCAGGGGGTACTCTTCTTGCTCCTTGACAGTGGAGAGAGAAGGAGCCGTGGTGCATGATCTAGAGGCCAGTCATGCAGGCTGCACACACGTTGGTACAGAAACATGTAAGGGGGAAACAGAAGAAACAAAGCGCCGCCAGGAGGCAGAGAAAGGATTCCCGGTTTTGGAGCTCCTAAGCCCCAACAGAGGAGCAGACGCCATGCTTTCCCATCAGCCATGGGGGAGGGGTTAGGCAGTCCAAGTCAGGCCAGAGAACACAGGGAAACTTCCCCGAAACAAAGAGAGTTTCGGCAGCTGCTTGGGAATATTCCTTATAGTCTCTGTCTCGAGTTAGACCAACCCCAGTTGGCTCCAGTAATAGCCATTTACATGGGAAGTGAGTGAGGGAGAAGCCCCATTTTAGAATCAAAGAAAACACCAAGGACAACGAGTAGAACGCACAAAACAATTAACAAACAGGTCGCTGCGCGGTTTCGGTATACTACCGAAAGCGAGGTTTCCACCGGCCCAGAGGAGCCTCGAGATCTCCCTGTGGTGGACAAATTCCGTCCAGGGCCGAGGGGTTCCTCTGGAATGGACAAACGGATATAACCCTCGGACAAATGAGGGACTCCAAAAAATTGGGCCCCTCTAATCCCTGGGGCGTCCCCCAGGGTGGTAGGGGAGAAGTTCGAGCTCGTCAGCTCCTTCTCAAGCTGCCTACAAATACAATACAACAACGCGCGCTGTTGTACAAACACTATACCGCTACCCGCAGTATAGGTCAAACAGAGGCCTCACAAGACTAGAGACAAACAAGAAGGCGAGACAGGAGACAAAAACACAGTTATTATAATTTAAATGCTGGCCAGCTTACCTCCTGGTGGGAGTCAGTTGGATCCGTGGGCAGGAGTCCAATGATCTCGATGGGACCTCCAAATGAAAGACCCGCGGATCCCCTTACCCAAGAATCCAACTCTGCCACTGGATGCAATCAGCAAGAGGTTCTTTATTGTTACGCAGGCGCCTGCGGGTGGTCAGCAGCTCCTGCTAGCTGAGCACACCTGGCTGGGTTGGTGCTGGGGGTTTTTATAGACAGGTACAAACAAGTTTTGGGTGGGGCGCAACTGATTGGTTGACAGAACTTTTGAAAAAGGCCTTAGTGGAGTTTGCTGATTGGCTTTGGGGACCCGCGCGTGCAAAGAGAGAGAGGCAGGGAGGGGGAACAAGAAGGGGGAAGGTAGGAATGCCATCATGGCATCTTCTATTATTTCTATAAGCCAAGCAGTTACAGAAGGGCAAAAGAGCAATTAATAAGCAATTAATAACCTAATTTACGCCTAAAAGCCAGCGGTTCACAGAAAAGCAAACAAGCGGTTAGTTATCCTATCTATCTTCTAGGGGAGGGGTCTTTCACTGGGACTTTCCCTACTGAGTTGTTGTAATGTAAGGACCTATTTTATATTTTTATATTTTAGCAAGAGGCTTTCATTGAGGTTAACCTTTAAACTGTCCTTGCTCCCCTTCCCCCAGGGGATTCACTTAAAAACAAGTCCTGGAAATCAGCTCCAGGTAACAAAGCCCATATACAAGGGTGGGTCAGGCCAGGTGGAGACAGCAATCAGCGGGACGCGGGGGGGGGGGGGGGGGGGGTTTGCATATTGTCTCCCTAGATACTAAGGAGTATGCCCCACTCCTCCGCCCTTTGGGAACCTTTTTGGCACCAATCCTAATCAAGGTGTAATAGGCTGGGTCAAATGTCTATACTAGGGTAAATTGAACCTCAACTGGTCACCTAGCCTCACTGTGAAGTTTCCTGTGTGTATTAAAATATAATTGGTCACCTGTGCGTGGCCAGGCCTGACTGCATGGCCTTTGCCCTTAAAAGCTAGACTGTGAAACAGCGAAGGGTTGCCTTCTCTCAGAAGAGGTGTGGCCCCGAACGTTCGGTTAGATTCTTGATGCTTGGCATGAAATAAAGCTTTGCTTGACCTTCGCTTTACATCAGTCTCGCTCCTTTAATCATAGACCCATTATTGGGGCATAACAGTATTAATCTTATAGTTATAAGTCCACAATGCATCCATCATCCATTCTACCCCTTAACATTCCCCTTTGGACAGACAGACCCATGATCTAGAACAAGCCTTATTTTATAGTGCCTTGTAGGAGATTTTTGCTGCTGCCTAAATTGCCTACTTTCCTCTCACCATTACCACGGAAATTGGGTCCACTGAAACAAAGGGGTAGTGTAAGAAATTAACAACTTCCATAAATCTCTTTAAATAATAAAGTATAAGATAGTGATACCTTTTTTTCTGCCACATAACCAATTCTTGCAAGAATAAGGTATTATAAGAGAATTTACAACACATGCTAGCATTATCCTACTGGACCCAGATCATTTGTATGTTTCTCTGTCTCTGAGAAATGTAGTTATTTACACGACTGAAACCTACAAATTGTTTGATATGACTACTAATATCACCTACATTATTTTAAAGCCTGTTTAAGGCTTCTGAAATACATAGGTTTTGTAAACACTTCTTAAGCATCTTGTATATATCAAACACTTTAAAAATCTCTGCTTTAAAAAAAACAAACCAAAAAACTCTACCTCAATGGAACTTTGAGTCTGAAAAAGATACAGGCAATATACAAGGCAACAGATAGAATAATTACATATTTGATTATATACTCCGAGGATGTCACATTAAATTGATATGAAAATGATGAGAAGGATCTGGATTTCTTGTCAAAATGTTTTGCCTTAAATAGAAATTGATATTTAGGGAAAGTTGTTACTGAAAGAGGTCCTGTGTCAACCAAAAATGTTAAACCATGATCTGACTAAATTTTCCAGTTGTGATCATTGCTTTGTTTAGCTGTCTTATATTAAGACTGAATTTAGTGATTCAGTCTCAGATTTCAGTAAGTCTTTTTTTTAAAGATTTTATTTATTTATTAGAGAGAGAGAGGGAGGGGCAGAGGGAGAGGAAGAACCAGACTCCTTGCTGAGCAGGCAGCTGATGCAGGACTGGATCCTAGTAGCCTGGCATCATGACCTAAGCTGAAGGAAGACACTTAACCAACTGAGCCACCCAGGGACTCTAGACTGTAAACTTCTTAAAGGTAAAAAAGTTTATTCTTCTAGTAGTTCCACAGACATTTCTAACATCCATAAGGAAGCATGTACTGATGTAAAATGCCAGCAAATCAAATTATTTAAAAAAGAAAGAAAGAAAGAAAGAAAGAAAGAAAGAAAGAAAGAAAGAAAGAAAAGATATATCTGGATAAAGAGAAATACAGAAAATCTAATAATACATTGAATTATTAGAGCAAAGAATGAAGGAAGAGAAAATAAATATGAAATAGAGATTTCCACTAAAAGAAAAAAAATTGAATAAGGCAGGAGATTTAGAAAATTATTATGACAGACTTGAGAAAAAAATAAAATAGGAATTTTTAGAAAATAGCAATGAATGAAAAGGTAAATTGTTCCTACCTCTATAATATTAGCTGTTTGTTGTTGTTGTTGTTGCTAATTTACCTATTTAAGCTAATAAAGAAAGAAAGGTTTCATTTAGGGATAAGGTTTCTATATATATATATTTTTTCCATTTAGTGATAAGATATATATATATATATATATATATATATATATATGTTTTTAAATTTTAATTGTTAGAAAATGTGTCACAGAAAGTGTTTAAAGTTTAAGATACAGATGCAACATGTAACGAACTTCATTGTTTGAAAGTCTAATTTATAAATGCTGTTAGTGGAAACTTGGTGGAAATGTCCTTATGTGGTTGTGTTTCTGGAACTAAGTATATTTATTAATAAGGAATAGTTTAAAATTATGAAATGACCAGGAGTGGACAATTTTCCTAATCCTATCAGCTCTTTGCAGCTCTTTTATTAGCCCCCTTCAGGAATATTAGCTTTATTTATCTAATTAAATTTTATATTAATGTGCTTTTGACTCTTGGCCTTTCTCTTCCTTCTGTTCTTTTTTTTTCCCCTAAATTACATGTTTCTGTTTAACAGCTACTATCTGTTCTCTCTAATTCTCAACATCAATTTACTAACACCAGAGATGAAGCAGCATCAATATTTAGAAGTGAAGAATACAAAGCCTTGGGCATCTGGATGGCTCAGTCAGTTAAGCATCTGCCTTCGACTCAGGTGGTGATCCCAGGGTCGTGGGATGGAACCCCAGGTTGAACTTTCTGCTCAGCTGGGAGCCGACTTCTCCCTCTCCCTCTGCCTGCAGCTCCCTTTGCTTGCGTTCTCCCTCTCTTTGTCAACTAAATAAAATAAAATAAAATAAAATAAAATAAAATAAAATAATGTAAATAATACATTTATTTATTTATTAAAATGCAATTATTACACAATACATAATGTATTGCATAATTATAATAATGATTAAATAATTTATTAAATATTCATATTAAATATATCAATTTAATTAAATAAATATTTTTTAGAATTTAAAATATTTCAAATTTAGATTATTAAATATTAAATCATTAATTTAATAAATAAATATCTAAAAATTATTAAATAAAATAATTTATTTATTAAAATGAATAAAGTTATGTTGTCATTATCTGAGCATGTATTTTTAAATAGTCTAAAAAAAACCATCTAATAAAGTCTAAATACATTGAGTTCAGATATTTATACAAGTTAACCCAGACACTCAACCCACAGACAGTTTCCAAACATTTGTTTTTATCTACTATTCAAAATACGATTGTAATGTATTTATTTATAGCTTTGACATAGCAAGGAAACTTGGAGGAAAAGGAGACATTTGCTTTTAATATTTGAAAATTATTTTGTTGATTTAAAAAAAATAAAAACCTTAACACATGAGCATTTCTTCTTAAATAACACTGTATAAGTTTCTGAGTCGCATTCTATTAAAAGTGCTGATAAAATGGCCTCAGTTACTCATTTAAATTATCAGCTGAATGGGTAACAAATGAAGTAGAGAGCTTTTAAATTATTTATGAATGTATTGCTTGTGGATGGAGTGCCACATAGAGTTACCTCTCTTTTTGGCTTTGTTTTGTGAGCAGCAGTGGAATCTATGAATGAGATTAAACATAAGGACATTCACAGAAATTCTTAATGAACTTCTGGGGAAGGGCAATAAGTGCAAGGAAAAACTGCAGCAAGACTAATTACAAATTTCAAGTGGTCGGGGCGCCTGGGTGGCTCAGTGGGTTGAGCCACTGCCTTCGGCTCGGGTCATGATCTCGGGGTCCCGCATCGGGCTCTCTGCTCAGCAGGGAGCCTGCTTCCTTCTCTCACTCTCTATCTGCCTGCCTCTCTGCCTACTTGTGATCTCTGTCTGTCAAATAAATAAAATCTTTGAAAAAAAAAAACAAATTTCAAGTGGTCATCGCTTAATTATAGAAGCTTTTAAGTTCAAGTACTATATCTTTTTTATGAGCCTATCATATTGTATTAATTACCACAAACTGCACTCTTGAACACTTAATCTTTTCACATATTTCTTATTCTTAGTACTTAAAAATACCCTTATGATTGATAAGTAAATGGCTTTTACTGACAATGCATTTATATACATAAATAAATAATGCTGTTTATATATATAAAAACAATTGAATATGTGTATGTGTTCAATGAAATTTTTTTTTCAAATTAACATCTTAATTCTACCACATTGGTTACAAATAGATATAGACTTTATAGATTCATCAAATATTTTATTCTCAAATTTATATCTCCTTTGTGAAGTAAATGAAACTGTACATATTAAATATAATCCTATCACATGTAACGGTTACTAGTGCATCCCAGGACATACATAGGTCAGGTCCTACTCAAGGCATCACGGATAAACTGGATTTAACTTTCTATCCTAGGAGTCTTCTGTATATTTCTGTGGCTTTTATACTACAATCAGGAGGAAGAATTCTTTTGCTAAAAGCTTCCAAATGACTATGTGAGTAGATTATTTGTAGAACAGTGATATAATATTATAGTTTAATATGTAAAGCATGATAAAATAAAATGCTATTGCCATATTTAATTTGTTCAGTAAAGCATTCATTTAGTTATCAAGCATTCATTTTCTTTTTTTTTTAAGATTTTATTTATTTATTTGACAGACAGAGATCACAAGTAGACAGAGAGGCAGGCAGAGAGAAAGGAAGGGAAGCTGGGTCCCTGCTGAGCAGAGAGCATGATGTGGGGCTCTATCCCAGGACTCTGGGATCATGACCTGAGCAGAAGGCAGAGGCTTTAACGCACTGAGCCACCCAAGAGCCCCAAGCATTCATTTTCTTTATACAGAAGAGATAGAACAATATTATATTGTAGAAAATACAGTAAATAATCTAGAAACCTTGATCATTTGGTTTTGGCAATTTTAGAACATAAAATTAGGTAAAACTCAAGTGCAAGTTATATTTGTATCATAGGAGGAAAAGTTAATTAAAAGTTTGTTTATTACCATAGTTTAACACTTCAACAAAATGATAACAAGTCAAAAATTAATGAATATATGAAGTATACAATAGAAACAATAATCTTGAGTGTATGTGACTCACTGTAGGTATTGATAGGCTAGAAATCAAAGGGAAAGTATCTATAGGGTTTGTTCAGTTCCATGCTCATCAGATTAATAGGCTTTCTCATATTGCTTCCTTCACCACATTAATTTGTCTAATGAAGTTTTCAAGAGTTAAAGACAGTGATAGGTTCATGGCTGGAGAGAAGGTACAGAATCTAAGATAGTTCAGCAGTGCTTATTATTTAAGAGAAAGACAGCATGGGAGGTGAGGGGTGGAAGGAAAGAAAGAAGAAGAGAGAATCTTAAGCAACCTCCTTGCCCAGCACAGAGCCTATAGGGGCTTCATCTCATCGCCCTGAGATAACAACCTGAGCTGAAATCAAGAGTCAGATGCTTATCTAATTGAGTCATGCAAGTGCACCATTTTTTCCCTGTATCTCTATTTTCATCTCTTTCTGTAACTGAGTTTCCCTTCAAAATCAGGACTTGCATATACAACCTAAATAATTATTTTGGGATTTGATCACATGGAAGAGGAGAGAATGAGAAGAGCTAAGTGGTCCAGGAGAAACATATGAGTTCAGACTGAGTGGATTATGATTGTGGACAACTGAGCATCAATCCTAATGCACAGAATACATCTCAGAATTATTTTCCTGAAACAAGAAAGAATCTGTTTAACCCCACTGGCTTCTGCATCCTATCCACAGTGGTTAAAAAATTCATCCCTGAAGTAATTAATGTCCCTGACTTTACTATTACTGGGCATGAGAGAGGAGCTGAGTGGGCTTGGTCAGTGTCCCACCTAATGAAAGGCAGAGCAGATTCAGGCAAAAAAAAAAATATTAGTTCTTTCCAAATTAGATTTAATGGGATTCTATTTTTCATTCATGAATTCATTTTACATATTATATTTTATCGATTTTTCTAAGCTTTGGCCAATATTCACTGCATTTTTGAATAGCTTTTATCTATTATTGTAAATCATTTTTCTGCTACATTTGTTTAGTCATGGTTATCCATTTCTTCTTCCAAGTTTTTTCAGATATGTGATATCAATTTCCAAATAAAGTATTTAAAATGTTTATTTTTTATACTAAAACTTCTATGAAAAACATTGATATATGTATTATGGCATATTGTTCCCCTTTCAACTTAGTTTTTAAAATGTGACTGTGCCTTGGCAAATATATATTATTTCTTTTAATGTTTATGTAGATTCTTCATAATTTTCCCAAGTTCATTGGCTTATGGTTTCTATTTTTTTAATAATTTTCCTACTGCCAATTAATAGATTTTTTTCCATCACATTGTCTAAGTTGCCATTGCCATTATAAGTAAAAAGCATCTGGAAATCGATATCCCTGTCAGTTTCCTCAAATCACTCATTATTTTCAGGATCTAGTTGGATTTTCTTACAGGTTCCAGGTGGACAAGCTTTTGAACTGGTGCTAATTATTATTTCTGTTTCTGGCTTCCTGCATTTACCAGCATAGGGATCATTTTTAACAATTATGATGAAATGAGGCATCATATTCTTATTCTCAACTTCATTAATAATGATATTAGTGTAACATGTCCTACAAGATAATAATAGATACATGTAAAATAATTTCACTGACCAAAAAAGTGGTGGAAAATGTAAATAAAACACAGTGGCAAACAACTGGTCATTTCAAGTTGAGCTATTTTTTTCCCCCTTTATTTCCCTGTCTCTTTAATTTCCTGTAGCACATTCCTACAAAGTATTTTAAGGTGTTTTATATGCACATACATAGAGATCATCATGGAGTCTAACTCTATTAATTCCTTGTCAGTTTTAAATATTTTAAGTATTGTTCATTCCTATGTCAGTTGTCTATTAACTTTTTCTCCACACTGTACTTAATTGCAAGGAAATATTTAATTTTAATATAAATTAATTAATCACTTTAATAAATATTTTTACCTTATGGATTAATCTTTGATGCTTATTTCTTAATTTTTTTAACTTTTAAAATTTTATGTATTGAGAGAGAGAGAGAGAGAAACAAGCGCAAGCAGGGGGAGCTGCAGAGGGAGAGGGAAAAAGAAGAAGCAGGTTCCCCACCAAGCAGGGAGTCAAGCTCAGTCTCAGGGCCTTGGGATCATGATCTGAGGTGAAGGCAGAGGCTTAGCTGACTGAGCCACTGAGTCTAATTGTTATCTTTGATATTTAAGGAAATACTTTATCATCTCTAATTGATCCCCTATGTCACAAATACAGTTTTCTCTATGGTGCTATTAATTTTATTGTCTTAAAATTAGACTCTTTTTCTAGAAGCATTTTTAATCAGTCTCTTACGTCTATAATTTAGTTTTTTATACATTTCATTTAGTATTTTATTTTATCTTCATCATCTCAGAGTATTCCTAACCAGTACTCATTGGTCAAATCTTTCTTATTAATCTATTCCAAAAATTTGTTTGTTTCTATAATATTTTGTTATTACTGCTGTCGTTCTTAGGTTTTGTCTTTATATTCTTTTTGTTTTGTTTTGTTGTTTTATGCTTTGGTGTTTTTGTTGTATTGTTTTGTTTTTCTTTTGAATTAATACAATTAAACCTTTAGATTTCCTTCATACCTTTAATTATTGTCACTTATTTTCACAAATGATATTACCATAGTACAGTAATTCTAAATATTTCTGAATTAGCTGTATTATTTCTTTTTAGGTATAAAGTTAACTTCCAGTTACATGGACTTAATATTTTGGTCATTCTATTCTAGTTTTATTGCCTTATCATTGGAAAATATAGCCTGATACTTAACTCTAGGGAATGATGTGGGAGAGCTAGGTTCTTGCCTCTTGGAGTCAAAGAAGGAATCTCGTGGGCAATGGAGAGTGAGTAAGTGACAGAAGTTTATCAAGTGAATATATAGAAAAAGCTCTCACAACTAAGAGGAGTCCCCACGCAGTTAACGATGAGTGCCTTCAGGGTTTATTTTTTATAAAAAGGTAACCAGGCAACTTTAATCCTTTTAACATCTCTATCAATAACTGCTGCAATGGCTTACCTCCTTTTTAGGGTCTGATTATTCTTTTTTGGTTACAGGTGTTTATCATAGAGACACCCACCCCACATGACCCACCCTATACACCTAGTGCAGGGTGGTCCTCCATCCCACATGCCTAGATCAGGGTGCTCTTCCCTGGGGTAGGGTGGTCCAATTTATCTCTTTACTCTGGTTTTCCCACACCACATTTTGGGGATTTCTGAGAGCCTGTTCACAAAGTTCCCTATGGATCTCTTCCTCCCTAGCCCCACCTGTCCGTTAATCATTTTGAGAGTTGATCTTACCAAAGTACTGTAATTCTAAAAATTTCTGAATTAGCTGTATTATTTCTTTTTAGGTATGAAGTTAACTTCCAATTATATGAATTTAATATTTTGGTCATTGTTTTCTAATTTTATTGCCTTATTCTTGGAAAATATAGCCTGATATTTAACTCTAGGAATTTATTGGCATATACTTCTGGCCTAAATAATGGCCTGTTTGTGTAAATGTTCAACTTATGCTTATATACGTACTGAAGACTATTGTTTTGGGTCAGGATGGCTACATTTATTAATAGATCAGGACTATTAGATTCTCTAAATTTTGATGTCTCTTAATATAATCTAATTAAATTATCAGTTAATGAAAGAAGTTAAAATTTTTTATGTACTACTGCATCTAAACTTATCAAAGTCTTTTGCTATAATTAGACGAGTATGTCATCCTGTTTTTATACCAAGTCTTACATTAAAAAAATCATACTATCTGAAATATTATTTATTATTATTATTATTATTATTATTATAAAAGATTGTATTCATTGGGGTACCTGAGTGGCTCAGTCAGTTAAGTGTCTACCTATAGCTCAGGTCATAATACCTGGGTCCTGGGATAGAGCTCCGCAGGGGGTTCCCTGCTCAGTGGGGTGCTTCTCTCCTCTCCCTCTGTTATTCCCCCTGCTGTGTGCATGTTTTTCTTTTATCACTCTCTCTCAAATAAATAAGTATAATTTAAAGATTATCTCTCTCAAATAAATAAGTCAAAATTTTTTTCTCAATGGGAGGGAGAAGCAGACTCTCCACTGAGCAGGGAGCCTGATGCAGGGCTCAATACCAGGACCCTGGGATCATCACCTGAGCTGAAGGCAGACACTTGAACAGTCTAAGTCAAACAGGCACTCCAGTTGTTTATTTATTTATTTATTTTTATTATGTATATGTTTTATCTCTCTTTTCTTCAAGTCTTTTTTTCGATCTTTTTCTTTTTTCATAAAACTGAATTATTTCAAGATGACTTGGTCATCCTCTTTTCCCCCATCCCATAGGTCATAGAGTACATTTTAACTGTTAAAATAATATTAGTATTTAAGTGCTGCCTACACAAATTAAGGCAAATCTTCTGTGGTGTGTATTCCTGAAAATATTTTTTTTTATTATGCCTTCCTTTTCCAATGACATTTTATAAGGATCTAAATGTTTACATTTGTGATTATTTTTTTTCAAGATAATAAAGCTATTACTTCATTCTTTTTTATCTCTGATGTTATTTAAAAAATTTCAATCAGTCTGATTCTTGTTTCTTTATTAATGAATTATTTTTTTCTCTCTAACACTTACGATTTTTTTTTTTTTTTGTCTTTGGTATGTATGCCCTAGTTTGGGATTCATAGAGTCAACTATAGTTATGAATATTTTCTTTCATTTCTTGTATGTAAGTTTTAATCCAGTGTCTTGACTATTTTATGCTTGAGAAATAGATGTACATTAATATTCAAATATTTCTTTCCTTTTTCTTCTTTCATTTTTTTTTTTTTTTTTTTTTTTTTTTTTTTACTATTTAATTTTTTTTATTTTTATAAACATATATTTTTATCCCCAGGGGTACAGGTCTGTGAATCACCAGGTTTACACACTTCACAGCACTCACCAAATCACATACCCTCCCCAATGTCCATAATCCCACCCCCTTCTCCCAAACCCCCTCCCCCCGGCAACCCTCAGTTTGTTTTGTGAGATTAAGAGTCACTTATGGTTTGTCTCCCTCCCAATCCCATCTTGTTTCATTTATTCTTCTACCCACTTAAGCCTCCATGTTGCATCACCACTTTCCTCATATCAGGGAGATCATATGATAGTTGTCTTTCTCTCTGCTTGACTTATTTCGCTAAGCATGATACGCTCTAGTTCCATCCATGTTGTTGCAAATGGCAAGATTTCATTTCTTTTGATGGCTGCATAGTATTCCATTGTGTATATATACCACATCTTCTTGATCCATTCATCTGTTGATGGACATCTAGGTTCTTTCCATAGTTTGGCTATTGTGGACATTGCTGCTATAAACATTCGGGTGCATGTGTCCCTTTGGATCACTACATTTGTATCTTTAGGGTAAATACCCAATAGTGCAATTGCTGGGTCATAGGGCAGTTCTATTTTCAACATTTTGAGGAACCTCCATGCTGTTTTCCAGAGTGGCTGCACCAGCTTGCATTCCCACCAACAGTGTAGGAGGGTTCCCCTTTCTCCGCATCCTCGCCAGCATCTGTCATTTCCTGACTTGTTGATTTTAGCCATTCTGACTGGTGTGAGGTGATATCTCATTGTGGTTTTGATTTGTATTTCCCTGATGCCGAGTGATATGGAGCACTTTTTTCATGTTCTGTTGGCCATCTGGATGTCTTCTTTGCAGAAATGTCTGTTCATGTCTTCTGCCCATTTCTTGATTGGATTATTTGTTCTTTGGGTGTTGAGTTTGCTAAGTTCTTTATAGATTCTGGACACTAGTCCTTTATCTGATATGTCGTTTGCAAATATCTTCTCCCATTCTGTCAGTTGTCTTTTGATTTTGTTAACTGTTTCCTTTGCTGTGCAAAAGCTTTTGATCTTGATGAAATCCCAGTAGTTCATTTTTTCCCTTGCTTCCCTTGCCTTTTGCGTTGTTCCTAGGAGGATGTTGCTGCGGCAGAGGTCGAAGAGGTTGCTGCCCGTTGTTCTCAAGGATTTTGATGGATTCCTTTCGTACATTGAGGTCCTTCATCCATTTTGAGTCTATTTTTTGTGTGTGGTGTAAGGAAATGGTCCAATTTCATTTTTCTGCATGTGGCTGTCCAATTTTCCCAGCACCATTTATTGAAAAGGCTGTCTTTTTTTCCATTGGACATTCTTTCCTGCTTTGTCGAAGATTAGTTGACCATAGATTTGAGGGTCTATTTCTGGGCTCTCTATTCTGTTCCATTGATCTATGTGTCTGTTTTTTGTGCCAGTACCATGCTGTCTTGATGATGACAGCTTTGTAATAGAGCTTGAAGTCCGGAATTGTGATGCCACCAACGTTGGCTTTCTTTTTCAATATCCCTTTGGCTATTCGAGGTCTTTTCTGGTTCCATATAAATTTTAGAATTATTTGTTCCATTTCTTTTGAAAAAGATGGATGGTACTTTGATAGGAATTGCATAAATGTGTAGATTGCTTTAGGTAGCATAGACATTTTCACAATATTTATTCTTCCAATCCAGGAGCATGGAACATTTTTCCATTTCTTTGTGTCTTCCTCAATTTCTTTCATGAGTACTTTATAGTTTTTCTGAGTATAGATTCTGTGTCTCTTTGGTTAGGTTTATTCCTAGGTATCTTATGGTTTTGGATGCAATTGTAAATGGGATTGACTCCTTAATATCTCTTTCTTCTGTCTTGCTGTTGGTGTAGAGAAATGCAACTGATTTCTGTGCATTGATTTTTATATCCTGACACTTTACTGAATTCCTGTATAAGTTCTAGCAGTTTTGGAGTGCATTCTTTTGGGTTTTCCACATATAGTATCATATCATCTGCGAAGAGTGATAATTTGACTTCTTCTTTGCCGATTTGGATGCCTTTAATTTCCTTTTGTTGTCTGATTGCTGAGGCTAGGACCTCTAGTACAATGTTGAATAGCAGTGGTGATAATGGACATCCCTGCCGTGTTCCTGACCTTAGCGGAAAAGCTTTCAGTTTTTCTCCATTGAGAATGATATTTTGCGGTGGGTTTTTCATAGATGGCTTTGATGATATTGAGGTATGTGCCCTCTATCCCTACACTTTGAAGAGTTTTGATCAGGAAGGGATGTTGTACTTTGTCAAATGCTTTTTCAGCATCTATTGAGAGTATCATATGGTTCTTGTTCTTTCTTTTATTGATGTGTTGTATCACATTGACTGATTTGCGGATGTTGAACCAACCTTGCAGCCCTGGAATAAATCCCACTTGGTCGTGGTGAATAATCTTTTTAATGTACTGTTGAATCCTATTGGCTAGTATTTTGTTGAGTATTTTCGCATCTGTGTTCATCAAGGATATCGGTCTATAGCTCTCTTTTTTTGGTGGGATCCTTGTCTGGTTTTGGGATCAAGGTGATGCTGGCCTCATAAAATGAGTTTGGAAGTTTTCCTTCCATTTCTATTTTTTGGAACAGTTTCAGGAGAATAGGAATTAGTTCTTCATTAAATGTTTGGTAGAATTCCCCCGGAAAGCCGTCTGGCCCTGGGCTTTTGTTTGTTTGGAGATTTTTAATGACTGTTTCAATCTCCTTACTGGTTATGGGTCTGTTCAGGCTTTCTATTTCTTCCTGGTTCAGTTGTGGTAGTTTATATATGTTTCTAGGAATGCATCCATTTCTTCCAGATTGTCAAATTTATTGCCGTAGAGTTGCTCATAGTATGTTCTTATAATAGTTTGTATTTCTTTGGTGTTAGTTGTGATCTCTCCTCTTTCATTCATGATTTTTTTTATTTGGGTCCTTTCTCTTTTCTTTTTGATAAGTCGGGCCAGGGGTTTATCAATTTTATTAATTCTTTCAAAGAACCAGCTCCTAGTTTTCGTTGATTTGTTCTATTGTTTTTTTGGTTTCTATTTCATTGATTTCTGCTCTGATCTTTATGATTTCTCTTCTCCTGCTGGGCTTAGGTTTCTTTCTTGTTCTTTTTCTCCAGCTCCTTTAGGTGTAGGGTTAGGTTGTGTACCTGAGACCTTTCTTGTTTCTTGAGAAGGGCTTGTACCGCTATATATTTTCCTCTCAGGACTGCCTTTGTTGTGTCCCACAGATTTTGAACCGTTGTGTTTTCATTATCATTTGTTTCCATGATTTTTTTTCAATTCTTCTTTAATTTCCCGGTTGACCCATTCATTCTTTAGAAGGATACTGTTTAGTCTCCATGTATTTGGGTTCTTTCCAAACTTCCTTTTGTGGTTGAGTTCTAGCTTTAGAGCATTGTGGTCTGAAAATATGCAGGGAATGATCCCAATCTTTTGATACCGGTTGAGTCCTGATTTAGGACCGAGGATGTGATCTATTCTGGAGAATGTTCCATGTGCACTAGAGAAGAATGTGTATTCTGTTGCTTTGGGGATGAAATATTCTGAATATATCTGTGATGTCCATCTGGTCCAGTGTGTCATTTAAGGCCTTTATTTCCTTGCTGATCTTTTGCTTGGATGACCTGTCCATTTCAGTGAGGGGAGTGTTAAAGTCCCCTACTATCATTGTATTATTGTTGATGTGTTTCTTTGATTTTGTTATTAATTGGTTTATATAGTTGGCTGCTCCCACATTGGGGGCATAGATATTTAAAATTGTTAAATCTTCTTGTTGGACAGACCCTTTGAGTATGATATAGTGTCCTTCCTCATCTCTTATTATAGTCTTTGGCTTAAAATCTAATTGATCTGATATAAGGATTGCCACTCCTGCTTTCTTCTGATGTCCATTAGCATGGTAAATTCTTTTCCACCCCCTCACTTTAAATCTGGAGGTGTCTTCGGGCTTAAAATGTGTTTCTTGGAGGCAACATATAGATGGGTTTTGTTTTTTTTATCCATTCTGATACCCTGTGTCTTTTGACAGGGGCATTTAGCCCATTCACATTCAGGGTAACTATTGAGAGATATGAATTTAGTGCCATTGTATTGCCTGTAAGGTGACTGTTACTGTATATGGTCTCTGTTCCTTTCTGATCTACCACTTGTAGGCTCTCTCTTTGCTTAGAGGACCCCTTTCAAGATTTCCTGTAGAGCTGGTTTGGTATTTGCAAATTCTTTCAGTTGTTGTTTGTCCTGGAAGCTTTTAATCTCTCCTTCTATTTTCAATGATAGCCTAGCTGGATATAGTATTCTTGGCTGCATGTTTTTCTCATTTAGTGCTCTGAAAATATCATGCCAGCTCTTTCTGGCCTGCCAGGTCTCTGTGGATAAGTCAGCTGCCAATCTAATATTTTTTTTACCATTGTATGTTACAGACTTCTTTTCCCGGGCTGCTTTCAGGATTTTCTCTTTGTCATTGAGACTTGTAAATTTTACTATTAGGTGACGAGGTGTGGGCCTATTCTTATTGATTTTGAGGGGCATTCTCTGAACCTCCTGAATTTTGATGCTCGTTCCCTTTGCCATATTGGGGAAATTCTCCCCAATAATTCTCTCCAGTATACCTTCTGCTCCCCTCTCACTTTCTTCTTCTTCTGGAATCCCAATTATTCTAATGTTGTTTCGTCTTATGGTGTCACTTATCTCTCGAATTCTCCCCTCGTGGTCCAGTAGCTGTTTGTCCCTCTTTTGATCAGCTTCTTTATTCTCTGTCATTTGGTCTTCTATATCACTAATTCTGTCTTCTGCCTCATTTATCCTAGCAGTGAGAGCCTCCATTTTTTGATTGCACCTCATTAATAGATTTTTTGATTTCAACTTGGTTAGATTTTAGTTCTTTTATTTCTCCAGAAAGGGCTTTTATATCTCTCGAGAGGGTTTCTCTAATATCTTCCATGCCTTTTTCGAGCCCGGCTAGAACCTTGAGAATTGTCATTCTGAACTCTAGATCTGACATATTACCGATGTCTGTATTGATTAGGTCCCTAGCCTTCGGTACTGCCTCTTGTTCTTTTTTTTTTGTGTTGAATTTTTCCGTCTTGTCATTTTGTCCAGATAAGAGTAAATGAAGGGGCAAGTAAAATACTAAAAGGGTGGCAACAACCCCAGGAAAATATGCTTTAAAAAAAAAAAACCAAATTAGAAGAGATCCAAAATCGTGAGTGGGGAGAAAGGGGATAAAAAGAGGTTCAAAAAGGAAGAGAGAGAAAAAAAGAAAAAAAAAAAAAAAAAAAAAAAAAAAAAAAGAAAAGAATTTTAAAAAAAGAAAACACCTAAGAAAAATGTAAAAAAAATATATATATATATTAGATAAACTAGTAAAAAATCGTTAAAAAAGAAAAAGGTAACAGTTAAAAAAAAAAAAAAATTTTACCCGAAGGCAAGAAAAAAAAAAAAAAAAATGAAAAAGAAAAAATTAAATTAACTGCAAGACTAAAAAAAATCACAGGAAAAAAGCCATGAGTTCCGTGCTTGGCTTTCTCCTCCTCTGGAATTCTGCTGCTCTCCTTGGTATTGAAACCGCCCTCCTTGGTAGGTGAACTTGGTCTCGGCTGGATTTCTTGTTGTTCTTCTGGGGGAGGGGCCTGTTGTAGTGATTCTCAAGTGTCTTTGCCCCAGGCGGAATTACACCGCCCTTACCCGGGGCCGGGGTGAGTAATCCGCTCGGGTTTGCTTTCAGGAGCTTTTGTTCCCTGAGCGCTTTCCGTAGAGTTCCAGAGGACGGGAATACAAATGGCGGCCTCCTGGTCTCCGGCCCGGAGGAGCCGAGAGCCCAGGGCCCCACTCCTCAGTGCGCCCTCAGAGAACAGCGCCCAGTTACTCCCGTCTGCCTGACCTCCGGCCGCGCTCCGAGCTCACCGAGCCTGCGACCGGTTCAAGGTAACACGGAGCTGCGAGCTTACTGTCGGCTCTGTCTCTGTAGCCGGCTTTCCCGTTCCAATACCCGCAAGCTCTGCGACACTCAGACACCCCCCGATCCTTCTGTGACCCTGCGGGACCTGAGGCCACGCTGACCCCGTGTGGGCTTCGCCCCGGTTTAGCCTCTGGAGCGATGTCCCTCAGCAGAACAGACTTTTAAAAGTCCTGATTTTGTGCGCGGTTGCTCCGCCGCTTGCCGGGAGCCGGCCCCTCCCCCCGGGGTCTATCTTCCCGTCGCTTTGGATTCACTTCTCCGCTGGTCCTACCTTTCAGAAAGTGGCTGATTTTCTGTTTCCAGAATTGCTGTTCTTCTTCTCTTCGATCTGCCGATGGATTTTCAGGTGTTTGCAATCTTTAGATAAGCTATCTAGCTGATCTCCGGCTAGCTGAAGCAGTCTCAGCTTGCTACTTCTCCGCCATCTTGACTCCTCTCACTTCTTCTTTCATTTAAAAAAAGTCATTGAATTTATTTTATTTAAAAAATATTTATTTATTTATTTGGAGTAGAGAGAGAGGGTCATGAAGAGTGGCTGATTATATACTTTCAATTTGGGAGGAGGTTAGGGATAGCACAAGCCTCTAAGGTATTTTATAAACAAGGTTTCCAGGACCTTGAGGGGGCTAGCTATTGTTCGGGAAAGGTCATTTATTACTATTTATTAAAAACTCAGGGAAGAGACTCTTCTGATGTGTATCAGTGGGTATATGCTTGGGAGATGATTGCCAATGTATATCTTGAGGGCAGGGGTGTGGAGTAGAGATAAAGAAGTTTCCAAAGTAAGTTTTACATGTGAAAGTAGATTTTCAGTATCCTGGGGGGTGGACTAAGAATGCTTTTTGCGCTGAGTGGATGTGTCCACATGGCAGCAGCTGAGTCCCCAGAGGAACTTCAAGGACTTGTCAACAAGCTATGAGTAGTAAGGAAATCTAATTTTTTCTCTAGCTTTTGTTCCACACACATCACCTACATCTTACACCTCTTTTATATTGATAATTTTAATGCTTTGCTGGTATCCAGATGACTATATCCTTAAGTGACTTCTTATCTCTATTGAATCCATTACGTATTCTATCCATTGTATTCTTAATTCAACTAGATTACATATATTTAATCTATTCGTATTACTAGGTTCTTATTCTTGTTTTTATTTCAAAATCTTTCCTTATTTCCTTACATTATTTATTGGGTATATTTTAAATCCCTGATATACTCACTTATTATATATAAGCTGTCAACCTTATTCTTATTTTGTGGTAGCTATATATTTTTGGGTTTTAGGACATCATACCAACAATGCCAAATAATTTTCAGACAACAGCAGGATCTCCAAGAATTCAACTAAATTCTGACACTATCTACCTGAACATAGCGTAAGATTTCATCAGTTAAGGGATCAGTCCTCCAAGACTATCTCCAACCCCACCTCAGATGCCAGTCTCACTGTAGGCCCCAGGTTATTACCTGTGCTTGTGACTGAGCAACTACAGGTTGGAGGTCCAGTGGTCTATTTCTTACATTCTTTTAATTTGCTACAGGGACTCACAAAACTCAGAAAAATACTTACTTTATGTTTGCCAGCTTATTAAAAGATATAATAGAAAATTTAAATCAATCGATAGATAAAGAAGTGCACAGGGCAAGGTATGGAGAATGGGCACAGAGCTTCTATTACCTTCTGGAAGACTGCCACTCTTCCTGCCTTTTCATACATTTAACAAACTAAAAGCTTTCTGAACCCAGTCCTTTCAGGTTTTCTGTGGAGGCTTCATGACATAGTCATGACTGACTAAATCATTGTCATTTGCTGATCTAATCTCCAGCTCCTCTTCCCTCCCCAGATAATCTTGAATTGGGAGGAAGGGGAGGCATGTTGGGGCAAAAAGTTATGAAGGCTTTCACCAAGTGGTTGGTCCTTCAGGCAAACAGCCCTTGCCTTGAGTGAGGTCTGAAGGTCACTTCATTAACATAACAAAACACACACCTCTCTCTCCCTTATCACAGGAAATTTCCAAGAGTTTTAGGAGCTGTGAGTCAGTACCCATGGTTGAAAACCAAATATTCAGATGACCAAAATATATTTCTTGTAAACCACTATATTACACTACATGCTTAAGTATTTAATTATGTGATCTTTTAAACTCATATTTTTCTAAGAGTATAAACTGTTCTGTCAGTAATCTGGATTGGGGAGTGATGTATTGCCAAATTTCTGTCGTTTTTAGTCCAGGAAATCAAAGAGAAATTACAGGAGAGCCCCTTAGGGCAGGAAGTTCAAAGTAACAATGTTGACTACTACTCCCTTTTCTTGATTTTTTTTTAAACAAGCAAATCATCTCTTCAGAGTTGCAGTTTAAAGCCAAGAACATGTGGATTTGGGAGAAACAAATAGTTAAATTTGGAGACTTGCAGAGGTAGAATCAGAGTAGTGAAAGCCATTACAGTAACTGAACTACTGAGGTCAGCCTTTGGTGAATCACAGAAACAGGTGGAGTTGTCAAACAAAGGAATCTTTGTTTACAACATACAAGGAGATCACAGGGAATAAGTTCCAAAGCCTTGACTGTCTGAACAGCAGAGAAATTATTATTTAGTATTTAAGATGAATACTCAGAAGGGAGAGTTTTATTATCCCTTGTATGGTTGGTCATGAGGTTGTGGATGCATGCACATCCACATATGTATTTGTGCAATATGTATTGCATATTCACCTGAATGGAGCTTGTATTCCACCGAGGGCAGAAACTTCAACGTTAGAATAAAGCAGAGGTAAATGTTGGACAAGGGAAAGGGGACTCTGCAGGCTTCAAGGGCAGATATAAACTGGATGGGGTCTTGGGCTCATTTTCTGGGACAAGGAATGCAAGGCCTTGATTACTTTTGAAATAGCACTAGGAGTTTTACCACTGAATTATTGTCTCAATAGCTTAGGCTATTTCCTGGTCTGGTGGTGACTGTGAGCTTTCCCATTGCCTTGTTCCCTCAAAATCCTTAACTAATGAGGTTTTTTTGCATTTCTTTGTAAGAACCTCCCAGGAAGTTTTGGAAGAAGTGTGCTTGGGCAAGTACACAGGTGGGGTATAGATCATTGAAAATAGCTGGGGACAAAAAACTGACTTTTCTTTAGTCAGGAAAACTAGATCTCATCTTTAATTTTCTGGGAACCTCTAACTCTTTCTGCTGATGTTACCAGCAGGCATCTGAGATATTACTGATAGTTCTCTTGAACCTAAGGAAAAGGAAATGTAGAAAGCAAAAGACAAAACTTTACAATCTATCCTGAAACTCATCAATTCCCCTGCAGCCACCTCTCTGTCTTTCCCTTTCTCTTTTTCTCTCTTTCTCTTTCTCTCTCACTTTCTCTCTCACATACGCACAACGCCACACGCAAATCAACTTAAAACAATTTTTAATTTTCCCTATTCCATTTTAATATACTTGAGGCATGATCATTTTCTTAGTAAATACAAGAAAAAAAAATCTAGGATTCCATCATTCCGTGTGATTAAATTATTGAGGAATTTACTTCCTATAGCACTTATAAAAACATATTTTATTTAAGTAATATTATATAATCAGGTGTGCCTGCATTTTTCTTATTCTCCAACTAGTGTTATTTGGCAAATAATATTTTGTCAATCAATATTCCAGTATATCTGAATGTGTGGGCAGTGAGAGATGAGTTAGAGGCAAGTGTGGTGAACACTCCCAACAACTGCAGACTACATATATCTTAAGCCATGATTTTCTTTGCAAATGTCAAAACTGATAATGTTCTAGTCATACCTCCGTGTACCAGGAAAGAAGTAGCATATTTCTTGAAAGACACAGCTATCAAAGCTCCATTGAGAAACCGTAAAGATGGAGAAGGGATTTGCAAATTATATATCTTGGCCTCCTTGCTATTCCTCAGATATGCCAGGCACGATCCAACCTTATGGCCTTCAAGATAGCCAATTCCTTTGTCTGGAGTGACCTTATTGCTGATAGTCCTGGGCAAATTCATCACCTTTCCATACCTTTGTTCAATTGTCAGCTTCATTGTAACTACCCTGATCTTCCTATTAAAAATTTTAACTCCCCATCCCCTGCCTAGCAACCTTGATTTTTCTCACCCTGATCTAATTTTTCTTTTTCCCCATTTTACTCATCATTTTTGAATGCACTATGCAATTTTTATTAAGGTTTATAGCTTTTAATTGTCTCACCCAAAAAATGAATGTTCTACAAAGCCAAGTATTTCATTTACCAGCGTAGTCTGAAGTAATACCTGTCATATAATAGGTTCAATACACAATTGGTAAATTTCAGAATAAATTAATGTTGAGAGTATACTGAATTTCATAAGTCATTTCAATATTTTTTTCCAAAAAATAAACTTTGTAAAACATACCCTAATTTTACTTTCAAAATATTTTATAGCATTTAATGGACAATATACATAAGCCTTAAAGAAACAATCATATAGGGCGCCTGGGTGGCTCAGTGGTTCAGCTGCTGCCTTCGGCTCAGGTCATGATCTCAGGGTCCTGGGATTGAGTCCCACATCGGGCTCTCTGCTCAGCAGGGATCCTGCTTCCTCCTCTCTCTCTCTCTTCCTGCCTCTCTGCCTACTTGTGATTTCTCTCTGTCAAATAAATAAAAAAAAAAGAAACAATCATATAAATAACCATTTCAGACCTACTTAAAAACTGCATAATACCACACTCCTAGATCCTCTCTGAATGCTCTAAAATAACCCTTCAAAGGAAATACATTTTTAAAAATAGCAGATTTTTTGACAAATAATTTAATAAAATAAAAGTTTCATTCATCTATGTACATCATAATAAATGTTTTTATAAGCATGAAATTATAACTCTGAAGTGTGCTAAAATGAAACCACCTGCTAAGGTTGAGAGAACAAAAATAAACATCATTTTTCCAAATAACATGAATTGATTACCTTTGAATCAAAGCATGTGGATTTGTTCAAACTGGCAATAAAGGAATATGGAGACACAAAGCATAGAAAGTCATATTTTAGATTTCTAAAAGACTTCGAAGTGAAGAGTATCCATTCACTTCTCCCTTATTGCTCCTACATATTCATGAATTTGAGAGAAAAAATGGGCCCTGTGTGTCTTAGCAACTAATGGGATATATTTTGATATTTACATGCTTACACATATTATGTGTTATAGTCTTCTCTTTTACATGCTGTAAAAAGGTTAACCCCTTTTCTGCAGAGATCTGAAAATGTGAAACAGCGCCTGAGTAGCTGAATTCATCTAATTCAAATTTCTTGCAGGTCTAAGACCTATTGTTTTTCACTTGACTGCCTCCTTTTTCATCTGTCAATTGGTTACAAATTCTGGTACTGAAGAGAATCCATTGGGGCTGGTGGCTCAGTGGATTAAAGCCTCTGCCTTCAGTTCAGGTCATGATCTCAGGATCCTGAGATCGAGATCCACATCGGGACATAATGTAATGACAGATAGTTTATATGGGAGCCCTTTGGGTACTCTGGTGGATGAATGTTTTAAATTAGTTTTCCATGGACATGGGGAGTTAGAGACGAGAAGGAAGGTGGGGGAAATTAGAAGGGGAGCTGAACCAAGAGAGACTATGGACTCTGAAAAACAATCTGAGGGTTTTGAAAGGGCGGGGGGTGGGAGGTTGGGGTACCAGGTGGTGGGTATTATAGAGGGCACTGCTTGCATGGAGCACTGGGTGTGGTGCAAAAAGAATGAATACTGTTATGCTGAAAATAAATAAAAAATAAATTAAAAAAATATTAGTTTTTCGTAAAAAAACTACAAAAAAAAAAAAAAAAAAAGAAAAACACTCCCATTTATAGCGTACACTTTATGGTTCACAAAGCACGTGCCAACAATAAAAATAATGATGGGTTACCGTTACAATTCATAGAAAAGGAGGTACAGGGAAATTGAATGAAAGGGAATAACAAAGTAGGATCATAAGTCAATCTTCCTTGTAAAAATTTAACCTGAAAGTGCATTTCTGCCACCTCTCTCCTGTGTGATATGATAAAGAACGACCACGATACATGAAGTATAGTTCGGGGTTTTGAAAAGCATAATAGCTTTATACCAACACTTGAGCTTTTATTTACTTATTTATTTATTTATTGCTAACAAGATAGCTCGATTTGATATGCGGTTCCTGACAACCAACCTCAGAAATAATTCCATCTTCATGAGATGTCAGAAAGAACCACAAACCAAACCTCAAGATAGATTCAAAGAGAAAATACTCTTTGAAAAATTTCCCTTCCTGGGGCACTGGAGTGGCTCAGTGAGTTAAAGCCTCTGCGTTTGGCTCAGGTCATGATCCTAGGGTCCTGGGATTGAGCCCCATGTCTGGCTCTCTGCTCAGTGGTGAGCCTGCTTCCACCTCTCTCTCTCTCTCTCTCTGCCTGCTCTCTGCCTATTTGTGATCTGATTGTCAAATAAATAAATAAATAAATAAATAAAATCTTTTAAAAAAATTTCCCTTCCTATCAGAAGCAGACCAAACCACTAACAAACTCCCCAGAAAGCTTCATCTAAAAGGTTGTACTTTCTTCAGACACCCAGCAGGACCTTCTTCTCTGGGCATGGTATTTCTTCAATGGCCTATTCCAGACAGTAAGACACTAAAACTACTGAGCGCCATGGGCCTCAGAACCACGAAAGAGATGATGAGGGGCACAAAGCATGCCTCTGGTCAACAAGAGGGTATGGAAACGTTTGCTGTTTTTCTGCATTTTTCAAAGCTGAGTTTTTAGCTGGAGGCCGCTCCTTTATGATAAATTGCTGATACCATATAGTAAATGCTATTATATGATCTTTTACAAACCATTTCCTATCTGTGCCCAAGACAGACACAGATTATTTAAAACCCTGAAGAGAGTGCTCTTGCATTTAAATTGCCTGTAACCTTTGTGTAATAGATTTATGATTGATGATAGATTTAGTTAAAATATAACTATTTTAAATATTTACTCTCAGTAAACGATTTCAACCTATGCTCATTTAAGTAACTTGGTGCATAATCCCTTTTCTATTAAACCATAGTGCAAGGACCAATGCCACGTTTCTGAGAGAACCCCAAGCTATTTTTCTAGAATGGCCGTATGCGTATATATCAGGCGTCCTGTTTTCACTCCCTTTGTGGAGCACCTACCCTGGAGGTCATGTAATAACCAATGACCAAACAAACAAACAAAAAAAACCCAAAACATCCAGGTCAAAGTGCCATACCTTCCTGGAGACTAGGAGACTGCTCAGACAGATTCCAGGCAGGCATCTCAGCCCAGGGCTGTGCTGGGGAAGCTGGTTCCTGGCTTTGGGCACAATCTGGAAGCCAGCAAACTGACCCGAGAGTGCAGCCAGGGTTAACAGGACTGATGATCTTTTCGCAGCCAGGCGGCGCGCAGACACCTGCTCAGGGAGCCAGGCTAGGAGGCTGCCCAGCGCCAGCGCTGGCAAAGCTTGCAGCCCCCCGGGTCTTCGCCCTGCTCCCCAGCCCGGGCCAGGCCTCAGGAGGGAGGGGGGCGGGGGCGGTGCAGAGAAGGGGCTTTGCTAATTGCCAAAGTGGGAAGTGAGCTCCTGGAAAACTCAGGAGGGAGGGGGGGCAGTGGCAGGTCGAGGGCGGCCCAGAGTAGGGGCTTTGCTAATTGCCGAAGCGGGAAGTGAGCTCATGGAGGATGTGGCAGAAAGTCTGTGAGGAGGTGTTGGGGCTGGCGGAGGAGGGGCGCGCAGCGCAGGGGTGCTGTGCTGTGGCCCAGTCCGGACTGCAGTACCGACCGGACTTGCCGCCCCTGCGCTCCCGCGTTAGGCTGCGCTCCTGCTGCTGCTGCCCCTCCGTGCCCCAAGGCTTCTCTGGACCACCCTCTGCGCACAGGTAAAGTGACACCGCCCTCACCTGGAGCAGAAAGCGGGGGACGCGACCTGTGGGCGGGGAGGGGGGTTGTCGAGGCACAGCCTCCCGGGAACCCCAGGGCACCGGGACCACCCAGGACGCTGCGCTGAACCCGGGTCCGCATGGGGTCGGGCTGGGGACAGCGCCTTGCGAGGTGCCACCCACCAGCGGGTGCGCTAGCCCCCATCGTTCGGCACCCCCACGCGCCTGCTGAGGACCCCCTTCCCTTCCCAGCCACAGCCCCGCGCTGCTTTTGTTCTGGACTTGGGATCCCAGGTGTAAAATAGTCCCTCAGACCTCCCTGGCAGCAAGGAGGGTAGGGAGGGATTCTTCGTTTTCTGCCCTGGCTCTTCCTCTCTCCCCCATTCACATGCCTTCTGGCTTCCCTTTCCTCTCCTCATTGTCAGTTTTATTAAATGGTTTTTCTGCTTCTGCATGTTGACCCGAAGAGCTATTTCATGAATGAATATACAGGAAACTGAGTCAGAGCCCAACTGTGAGAGCCCACCTGTAGAGGCCTTTCATTAGAATGGTCTCTGGTTCTAGCCTCAGTTCAGAATACTGCATGTACCTGAGGACCAAGTCCAGATGATTCTTTCTTTCATCTCTGACTTGAATTTGAAATCCTCCTCAGACGTCAGCTTCCAGGATTTCGCCATTCCTTGCTCTCCCCCCATTGTCTTGGTGGGGATCCGCCATGAGTGTTGAACCCAGGAATGAATGAATGAATGATATATACCCCAGATCGCTGGGGCTTTGTCTTGTTTTGCTGAGGTTGGAAGGCTTGGGAGAGACCCCCTGTATGCAGATACAGAGCTGCATGCAATTGCTTAGATAAACGTGTTCCCCACTTAATTTCTTGGGCATTGAACATTTCGCCCTTAACCTGTGGCTTGAGCAGTTAGGAGGAGACAATCTGGAGGTGAATCAGAAGATGGCTGAATCCACATGGTGGTGGTCTGGGTTTGGGAGATTTTCCTGGAGATTCAAACGAAAAGATCTAAATTCTTCCAGTGGGGAGTGGTAAACATTTTATTGATGGGAGATGGAAAATAAATGGTCTGGTTAACCTTTCCCTCCCCCTCAAAACCCCATGATTTGAAAAAACAAAAAGGGAAGTGAAGGGAGAAATCCTCCCACTCCCCCATCCCCACTCACCTCCATAGCCACCTCCTCTTCCAAGAACCTAACAGACAAGGTGCCAAGAAGTGTTAGGTACCAGCAGTGGTCTCAGATCTCATTCAAGGATCATGGTGAAAGGCATTCAAAGAGATTGTGGGGGCACAGGGGTCCAATTAAGGGGGACAAGTTTAAGGTTTGCCTGGTCCCCTAAAAATTAATGGCACTAGAGAAGATGAGCTTTGGGAACTATAGCTTAATGGATGCAACGTGTAAAAAGGTTCAGTGAGTCATGGTGGGAAGTGGCCATGAGGGCAGCAAATGCAGTCTTAGATGAGGTTATTAATAGCACTACAGGCTCTAGATTTCCCGTGGTGGTGTTCTTGGCAAGACCAGCCTGGCCAAAGTGGATACCCACAACCTGGAACAGAGGGTCTTGGAGATCCCAGCACCTGAGGTATGATGAGAGGGTAAAAATGATAGGAGGTGTCCTTTGGAAGGACTGTCTCCTTGACTTTAAAAGGGAGAACCCAAATCTGTAGGTGAAATCTTTTTGGCTACAAAGAGGGCCGAGGCCTCCTAAGGTCAAGGTCTCCTCGTCACTTGCAAAGATGTGCAAGAACGTATTCAGATATTTCAAAGATGTCCTCATGTCCATCGGTTCCCACTCTGGAATTCTATCAATAAGGTGAGAGTTCCTCTAGTTGAAAAAAAGATCTAAAAAGACTTCCCTTTCTCATGTAATTTCTGTAACCTCCAGGACACACACCCACCTCCCCCTTCCAGCTCTCTAATGAAGCCACAGCTGGTGCCAATTTGTGGAACTCCTTAAAGGCTATTCTCCCTTATATACCCCCGGACCAAGTTCCCATGCTCCCTCACCTGATTTCCTGCACTCACCTCCCACCTGGTGTGTTCACACCTGCAAGTGCCTTTTACCAACCCCTTTGCCAAAAGGCAGCCAGAGTGACCTTTCAAAGACCTATCAGTTCCTGGCATTTGTCTCCATAGAAATCTGCACTGATCTTCTAACAAATTCTCAGTCCTCCAAAGGCACCCATAATCCTCCCATCAGTCTCTTCATACCCCTCCAACTGACTGATGCCTGTTCTGCCCCATCTATCTGCCCTTCAACCACACTGCCTCCCTCTTCCTGTGGAGACCCCTCATGGCGCCTGCCTCCAAGCACAGGTGATTCCCATTGATGGGAAGACCCTCTTCCTCTCCCCCCCATCTCCCACTCCAGTTATTCCCACTTATTCGTGAGCTCACAAGCCCCCATGGTACACACTCTCCATGCAGCCTGCTTCTCTTTTTCTAGCACTGGCCTCCGTTTCTAGCTGTGGTTGTGTCATGGATGTCCCTCCCCAGCCAGCCAGCCTCCAAGCTCTCCTTCCCTTTAGCTCCACCACCACCTGACACAGTGCCTGGCACGTAGTAAGCCCTGGCTAGCTTCTAAGAGCCTCACTGAGGGACTGAAAGCATTTTAAAAATGTCACCACGTAGGCTCCACAGTGTAGGCAGAAAAAGCTTTGCCTGGATTGACATTTTAGAGACGTATTCGTCAAGTTGGATGTGTTCACTGACTTTACGTTGTAAAATTAAAAAAACAAAAAGGACCTCTGTATCACTTCGCATCTACCGAAGGCACATGTATACTATTAGACCACGTTATGAGCTTAATGGAAGGAGACAAGAGGTTTTTGCTAAGAAAATGTATAAGACTGTTGAGGTCAAGTGGGAGGAAACAGTCCGTTTGTTGGAGCATTGCTATCTTACTCTATCACAGCCACTAATAAAAATCTGACACGGGGTGAGTCAGAATTGTCTGTCGGAGATGAGTTAGATCTGGATCATGTTCCTGCAGACATGAAAGCCAGGAACGAAGAAGGAGGCTTTGAAAGCCTGGGTTGAGGAGGCGGTGTGGGTTCACTGCGATGAGCTAAGTGCCCAGGGCCACCGGCAGACATGCGGGCCTGTGTCCTTCCTTTGTTCTGAGGTCCCTCTTGCACCATGTGGTGAGGCTGGTGGCTGGGAGCAGCTCAGGACAGAACCAGGTGACATCTTACCTCTCCCACACTCCTGTGGGCTCCAGTGGGCTCCAGTAGGTCCCAGGGGACAGCCTGCCTTCCTTGCAAAGCCCAGTAGCACTGGGAGCAGAAACTGGGACCAAAGAGTGAGCACCCTGTTTGACAAGGTGGACCAGACACCTCTTCTTCAGATGCAGGGGGAGCCCTGGCATGCTGACTCCTCCCTTCTCCCTTTCCACTTTCCTCTCTCCCCTTCCCCTCTCTCCTTCCCTGGTGGTGCCCTTTCCCAATGCCCACTTCATCCCTTTTCCTTTCTACATGCCTGTCTTCTAGAATATCTTCTCTTTCCTCCCCATTACTTCCCTTTATCTGAATCTCCTCTTTGGTCCCTTTGTCCCCACTCTCTGCTCCTCCTCCCCTTCCCTGGCCCCTGTTCAGCTCCATCCCAATTGCAGGCAGAGCTGGACTAACATGCTCACTTGCTAGCTCAGTCACCCTCCAGAGAAGTCACTCTTTGGTGGCCACCTTCCTGACCCCCTGGTCCCTTCTCCACTTGTTCAGATATTGCTCTGAAGTCTGAGGAGGACAGAGCGGGGTTGCCACAGTATCAGGCCAGAAGAGAAACCAAACCATGTGTCCACACTGTCCCCCAGCACTGCTGCTCTGAGAGCTTTCGGAGACCTCAACAGGGTTAGCATTTAGGGGCTTCTTCAGAACCGGGAGTGAAAACAACCATAGGTCAAAAGAAAAGCTATGGCCCCCACACAAAAATAATAATCACAAATGAAAACTCTGTTAACGCTGAAGTCCCAAAGTCTAAGAATTGCCTTGAATCTGTCACTAGAAAGCACCCAAGGCATCACTGTCTGGGTTCTGGTGGCCCTGGGAATGGCAGGAGGCTCTGACAGGCGCGTGGGTGTACGGAACAATGGAGGCTACCTCCCCGCTTTCGGGGAAAGTGGTACCTCCTGTGGCGCTGTCCCAGACCTGACCCCTTGCGGACGGGGTGCGGCGAGGCATCTGGGGTGGTCCGGGTGCCCTGGGTTTGGGGGGGGCTGGGCCCCGACACCCCCCACCCCCGCTCGTGGCCCGCATTTTCTGCTCCAGGTGAGGGCGCGGTGTCACCTTACCTGTGAGCAGAGGGTCCTCCGGAGAATCCATTGGGCGGGGAGGGGCAGCAGGCCTCAGGAACAGGACTGCGTGGCCTCCAGGGCTAGGCTGGAGCACGGGAGCGCAGGGGCGGTGAGTATGGTGGGTCCTGCAGTCCCGACTGGGCCTCAGCACAGCAGCTCTGCGCTGCACGCCCCTCCTCCGCCATCCCCTCCACGTCCTCCCATAATCTTCACCTCCTCCTACCAGAGCTCACTTCTCGCCTTGGCAATTAGGAAAGCCCCCTCTTCCGGCTGCCCCGACCGGCCCCCGCCCCCCTCCCTCCTGAGTCCTCCAGGAGCTCACTTCCCGCTTTGGAAATTAGCAAAGGCCCTTCTCTGTGCGGCCCCTGCCCTCTCCCTCCTGAGGCCTGGACCAGGCTGGGGTGCAGGGCAAATTTTTTTTTTTTTTATTTTATTTTTAATTAATTTATTTATTTATTTTAATATTTTTAAATTTATTTTTTATTTATTTTCAGCATAACAGTATTCATTCTTTTTGCACCACACCCAGTGCTCCATGCAAGCAGTGCCCTCTATAATACCCACCACCTGGTACCCCAACCTCCCACCAACCTCCCAACCTCCAGCCCCTTCAAAACCCTCAGATTGTTTTTCAGAGTCCTTAGTCTCTCTTGGTTCAGCTTCCCTTTCCAAATTCCCCCACCTCCCTTCTCGTCTCTAACTCCCCATGTCCATGAAAAACTAATTTAAAAAACATTCATCCACCAGAGTACCCAAAGGGCTCCCATATAAACTATCTGTCACTACATTATGTCCCGATGTGGAGCTCGATCCCAGGATCCTGAGATCATGAACTGAACTGAAGGCAGAGGGCTTTAACCCACTGAGCCACCAGCCCCAATGTATTCTCTTCAGTACCAGAATTTGTAACCAATTGACAGATGAAAAAGGAGGCAGTCAAGTGAAAAACAATAGGTCTTAGACCTGCAAGAAATTCGAATTAGATGAATTCAGCTACTCAGGCACTGTTTCACATTTTCAGATCTCTGCAGAAAAGGGGTTAACCTTTTTACAGCATGTAAAAGAGAAGACTATAACACATAGTATGTGTAAGCATGTAAATATCAAAATATATCCCATTAGTTGCTAAGACACACAGGGCCTATTTTTTCTCTCAAATTCATGAATATGTAGGAGCAATAAGTGAGAAGTGAATGGATACTCTTCACTTCGAAGTCTTTTAGAAATCTAAAATATGACTTTCTATGCTTTGTGTCTCCATATTCCTTCATTGCCAGTTTGAACAAATCCACATGCTTTGATTCAAAGGTAATCAATTCCTCTTATTTGGAAAAATGATGTTTATTTTTGTTCTCTCACCCTTAGCAGGTGGTTTATTTTAGCACACATCAGAGTTATAATTTCATGCTTATTAAAAACATTTATCATGATCTACATAGATGAAGGAAACATTTATTTTATTAAATTATTTGCCAAAAAATCTGTTATTTTTAAAAATGTATTTCCTTTGAAGGGTTATTTTAGAGCGTTCAGAGAGGATCTAGGAGTGTGGTATTATGCAGTTTTTAAGTAGGTCTGAAATGGTTATTTATATGATTGTTTCTTTAAGGCTTATGTATATTGTCCATTATATGCTATAAAATATTTTGAAAGTAAATTTAAGGTATGTTTTACATAGTTTATTTTTTGGAAAAAATTATTGAAATGACTTATGAAATTCAGTATACTCTCAACATTAATTTATTCTGAAATTTACCAATTGTCTATTGAACCTATTATATGGCAGATATTACTTCAGACTACGCTGGTAAATGAAATACTTGGCTTTGTAGAACTTTTATTTTAATGGGTGAGACAATTAAAAAAAGCTATAAACCTTAATAAAAATTGCATAGTGCATTCAAAAATGATGAGTAAAATGGGGAAAAAAGAAAAAATTAGATCAGGGTGAGAAAAATCAAGGTTGCTAGGCAGGGGATGGGGAGTTAAAATTTTTAATAGGAAGATCAGGGTAGTTACAATGAAGCTGACAATTGAACAAAGGTATGGAAAGGTGATGAATTTGCCCAGGACTATCAGCAATAAGGTCACTCCAGACAAAGGAATTGGCTATCTTGAAGGCCATAAGGTTGGATCGTGCCTGGCATATCTGAGGAATAGCAAGGAGGACACTGTGAGTGACTGAAGAGTAGCAGGGAAAGAGGTCACAGAGGTTAAATGAGTGGCTAGATCATGTAAAAGCTTAGAAGTCATTGTACTCTGGCTTTTATATTTGGAAACTTACTGTGTGATAGAATTTCTGCTAATAACTGAGAGTTCAAATGTCCATAAAATTTCAAGGATTCTTATTCTAGTAAGACAGAATAAAGAAGAAGAGTTCATATTTTCACATGGTGTAACAAATGCTCAGAGTTCCAAGTGTAGGAAGCTGTGGGAGCACAGAAGAAGGCACTAAAATCTCACCAATATATTTGATGACTGTGACTATATATAAATTTGTATTTTCTAGATTTTTTATAGTCATGGAATCACACAGTATATACTATTCATTGCCTGGCTTTTCTTTTCTCAGCATCATTACTTTGAGACTCTCCAATTGTAAATAGTTCATTTTCATGTTGAATAGTAATCTCTTTAATGAATAGATCATAATTTGTCTTTGCTCTATTGATGGACATTGATGAACATTTCCACTGTTTTCAATTCTTAAAAATAAAGCTGATATGAAATTCTTATACAAGTCCTTGTATGAACATAGGATTTGTTTCTCTTGGTCAAATGCCTAGAAGTAAAATGGCTATTTGTGTAACTGCAACATATTTTGCATTTAAAAAATTTTTCAAACTATTTTTCAAGGTGGTTGTATCATGATATATGCCAACAACAGTTTAGATTTTTTGTTGCTTCTCAATCTAGCTCATACCAAGTACAATTAGCCTTTATAATTTTAGCCATTCTAATAGATATGTAAGCATGTCTCATTATGATTTTAATTTGTATTTCTTTAATGTCGAGGTTCAATGGCCTGAGGTCCGGAGCTGATGACCAAGAAAGAATTCTTGAGACATATTTGCTGCAAAAGGGTGGTTTATTGAGGCATGGGGACAGCACCTGTGGGCAGGAAGAGCTGCAGGTTAAGTAATCTGTGGTTGGGGGAAGGTAAGGGAAAGGGAGGTCTCAAGGAGTTTTCATATGCTAAAGAGGAGTTGTCTTTTACCAAGCCATTGACACCAAGATAGTTGGGAGATGCCTGTCTTGCAGGATTGTGAGCTCTGCAAGTTAACTCTTTGTTTCTCGTTTATGGGGGTCAGGGGTGCCTGAGGAATGTTACACATATTACAGAGGGGAGCGGGTGGAGAGGGGGTGCAAGGTGCCAGCTTTTGCTTTGTCCTCAGTCAGCCTCCTGCTCCCTCATCAAGTTCCAAACCTGAGAGGGGGCTCGTGGGAGTGAGGTAGTGCGAGAGAGTGGGAGGGCGGCGGGCTTAGGGGAAGGCGCCCAGCCTGCTCCTGCTCTTTGCTTTGGAGACTCACGTGGTCCTGCCTAATTGGCCGCCATAGAGCCTGAGTTCCCAGGGAGGCAGAGGCGTCCTACCGCACCTGTGGTTCCCGGGTTCTTCCAGCTGCCAGCCCCACCTTCCCGCAGGAGGCTGGAGGCCCTCGGCGGACCACAACTCCCACAAGTCCCCGCACTCCAACAGAGCCTGGCTGATAAAGGGGCGGGGTCTGCGTGGAGGGGCAGGACCATGATGCAGGGGCCTTGGGGCTCAGCGTCCCCATGTGGCTTTCTGGAGCTCAGCAGCTTTCTCATCGCTGGATTGGCATCTGGCAGCTGGACTCATTGGAGTCCTGGGGCGTCGCCTCAGACCGGCTCTCAACGGGTAGAGTGTAACGAAGTGTTAGCTTAGGAGGCACAGTGCTAGGGACTGGGTAGCGCTGAAGCTGCTGGTTGTCCTGGGCTTCCTGAGGAGGCTGTCTGAAAAAGTCACAGGTGCTGGTAGGGGAATTCTGGGGGAAAACTGGGGCCCAAACCAGCACTTTGAGCCTCTGAGCCAGAAGCCAACAATAACTGGGAAAAAGTCCAACGGCGCTGAGGTGCTTTACTTTTGGCTGAGAAGATAAGCAGGAAGGATAACAAACCAATGGGATGTCTGTCTGTAGACTTCTACTGGAACTTTTAGGTCTGTCTTCTGTTATTTCCTTACCTGTCACTCAGAGGTTTTTTCTTTTTCTTCCTTGGGCTGCCTTCTTAGAGAATTCCTTAGCTTGATATTCCATCTCTCTGGTTTGGTTTTAAGCAGTGCTCATTCTGCTATTCAACCCATCTCTTTGAAAGGTTTCTTTTTACTTCTGTTGCTATTTGTATTTCCAAGATATCGGTTAATTATTTTTATAACTGCCTGCTCTCATTTCATGATAAGATATTCTGGCTTATCCATATGATTAATTTAATTACATTGATGTTAATGTCTAACACTTTTTCCCCCCTTAGGTGCATATTCTCTCTTGAAAGAAAGGATAAAACATATTAAAGCTGTTCTTTTTTTCCGTGGCTTGATTTTTCTGAAACATTTGTGATTGTTGGTTTATGTCTCACTCATTTTTATGTACCTCGAGAGTCACTGCTTTGTACTCTCTTTGCAGGAGGGAGGGGCATGAAGAGGATGAACTGCAGGGTATTTTTTTTTCTTTTTAATGAAAATGGGTAGAATCAGGGTTTATAACCTACTGGTCACCTGGGTACCACACCCCATTCCTCCAGAGCCTCGTAATCATTGGGATTTTGCTTGTTTCTTTTACCCAAGCTCCCATACTCTCCAAGCTGGAAGCAAACATCCCATTTTCTACTTCCTGGAAGGCTATACTTTGGTGAAAGCTTTGGTTCTAGTCTCACAGCCAGTTCCCCCCTTTCATTTTCTTTCTTTCCTTTTCTTTCTTTCTTTCTTTCTTTCTTTCTTTCTCTCTCTTTTCTTTCTTTTCATTTTTATTCTGGGCTCCTCCCTCCAGGTTTGCAACGTGCCTTTCCTTATGTACAAATGGGGGGATAGTAGGAAAGAGTGAATTAGAAGCCCTTCCAGTTTTTAAAAAAAGATTTTATTTATTTATTTGACAGAGCACAAGTAGGCAGAGCTTCAGGAAAAGGGAGAGTTACAAGCAGGCTCTCTGCTGAGCAGAGAGACTGAAGATGGACTCAATCCCAGGATCCTGGGATCATGACCTGAGCCGAAGGCAGCCACTCATAATTGACTGACAACCCACGTGGCAGGCACCCCCCCGAGAAAACAAACCAAGAAAGAAAAAAGAAAAAAAGAACTACAAGAGAACAACCACTACTACATAGGAAAATTTGTATTGTTCACTTGTTCCCACTATTTCGGTTCATTTTTTTTTTTACACATAGGTAATTTTTTTTAACATATTTACCTTCACAGCGAGTTGTTACAGTACATCAAATTCCAAAATACCATTCTAACCTAACTTTTTGATACATACACCTATGTTTTTCTTTGCATTTTTATTTTTTGAATTCCTTTTTTTAAAAATTTTAGTTTAGTCGAGTTTTTTTTTCTTTTTAGTTTTATCCTCTAATATTCATATAGATTTAAAAAACTTCAAAAAATCCCCTTTCCCCAATCAATCCTACCCTATAGGTAAACCAATTTTAAATCGCCTTTATCTTAGGAAAGTTGAGTCCTTTAACAAAGATATCAAGATACATCCAGGAAATCAATCAAAACAACCTTCCTCGCACACACTGAGAATTTATAAGAACTCTCCCATCTTCTTCCACCAGTGTTTCTGTGTTTTTTGTGTTGTGTTTGTCCTGATAGCACATAAATTTTACAATTGTGGTTCTTTTTTGACGAGGTTCTTTTCTTATTTGCATCATATATATATATATTTTTTCTCTTGTCATATACTTGTATCAGTCTTTTTATCCTCTTTTTGTTTGTCTACTTCATTAATCTTACCTTGGGGCCCATCTGGGCTGAACCATTATTTTTCATCTTCCCTTTTTCTCTCTATCGTCTCATCTCTTTTCTTATTTTCTTTTTTTTAACTTTGTTTTTTTCTTTTCTTTGTAGTCTCTCGTTGGGTGAGAATCCTGACTTTCTCAAAGTGAAATGTGTATTATTTGAAGAGAGGACCCTCCAAGACCTCTGGAAGTCTGCATTCAAATGGGCAAGGGGGGGTAACTTCTGCTTCATTAGTAGCACCCCAATAGGGACTCCAGTTTAAAAAAGTCCCAACTTCAGCTACCGGAGTTCAAAGCCATGATTGTTACAGGAACACAAGACTAGAGGTACTAACGTTAGCAGATAACGATGTGGAACCTCACATAGGTGCCATTACTGGGTCAACTTCAAAGGGTTATGGTACATTGTTATTCCTCCATTAGATAATAGAGGTGCAAACAAAAAACATCTTTGAAAAGAAGGATGCTGAATACCCAACTTCCTTTGGTAGCAAAAAAACATGAGCAGGGGGACTGGAAGGAGATTTATGCTGAGTGAACATAAGTCAAGAGCAAGAGAGGAGTCACATGATCATTAGGGTTTCCCGTATGTTGTTGGGCCAGAAAAACAAATACGCCATGGAGGTACAAGTGGGAGGGAGGGACCTTCCGATAGTAAGGAGAAGCGAAGGGGAGGTTGAGGGAAATTGGAAGGGGAGGTGATGACACCTGCGGACTCCATTGGACTCTGAAAAAAACCAAATCTGAGGGGATTTAGAAGGGGTGGG